>NC_140505.1:35677142-35784642 GCF_964339955.1 Pipistrellus hanaki
AAGCGTTGGTGGTGGTGGTGGTGTGTATGTGTGCGCTGTGTGGATCAGTATGTTGAAGAAACAGAAGGGAGACTTTGGCACGGCTCATTTTTTTTTTTTTTCTTCCAGTCTATAGTTGCATGAAGTTTACAATCAAGTTGCCTCATAAAAGGAACACAATATTCAATACCACGAGATACAAAAGAAACCATTTTCCTCCACATTACTTTAAAAGAAACCGAGTAAACTAAAAGAGAGAAAAGAAAAGGCCCATCACGTTGGGGAAGGGGAGCAAAGGCAGGGAGGAACGCAATCCAGAGCATTACAAATGGACAAACTTCTGTACACCAAGAAGCCATTAAAACCACCTCGGAGAAGGAAGGAGTCCGCTATGTACAGTTTGCCAGAAGACTGGGAGTGCCGGGAGAGGGAAATCGGGCACAAGGGGAAGGAGAGGGGGGTTTGGTTCAATATTTTTTATGGGTTTTTATGTATTTTTTTTTGTATTTTTTATTCCTTTATTTTATATATGTCAGCTTCAGAGACTCCGCTAGGGAGATTTTTTTGCTTTTCATGCCTAGGTTATTTAAAAAAACAAAACACAAAACAACAACAACTTGGAAAAAATCCTTTCTGCTGGTAAAATCGGTGTGTGTTTTTTTTTTTGTTTTGTTTTGTTTTTGTCATCATAAAAATCAGATTGGTAATTTTAACATCACAATCACAGGGTGCCCTTGGTGGTGGTGGAGGGCGGCTGCGCCAGGACGGGGGGACTGGGAGAGGGCGAGAGGCCCCGGCCCCCCCCCTCCCCTCACACGTACCATTCATTGAAGTTGGAGGACAGGCCGCTGTGGCCCCCGGCGGTCCCGCTGCCCCCGCCGGAGCCGCCGCCGCCCCCACTGCCCGCGCCGCCGCCCCCGCTGCTGCCTCCGCCGCCGCCGCCGCCGCCGCCGCCCGAGCCTCCGCTCCGATGCACCGCGGACACCGCCGCCGCCGCCGCTGCCGCCGCAGCAGCCGCCGCCGCCGCGGGGGACAGGTTGGAGCTGCTCTGCGGCTCGGCGCTGGGGGACACCAGCCCCGGGGGCGTGGAAGACTCGTAGCCCGAGCTGGCGGCCGGGGAGGACTCGGAGCCCTGCGGGGAGGACTCATGGACCTGCAAGACAAAAGCCGGGAGGGGAGACCAAAGGGGACTGGGTGTGAGTGCAGCTGCTGTGGGGCCAGGCCCCCGGGGGAGCAGCCCGGCAAGACCAAGACCCCCTGTCGCCCTGGCCCTGGGGATCCCACGCTTTCTCCCCGGGCCCGCGGAGGAGGAGGTGGTGCAGGCTGGCTGGGAGCCGGCGGGGCGGCCGGCCGCGGTGCCCTCCTGCCCGCCGCCCCGGTGGTACCTTCATGTGCTTCCGCAGGGAGCTGGGGTGCGTGTAGGACTTGTCGCACATCTTGCACAGATAGGGCTTATCGGAGGTGTGGACGTGCATGTGCTTCTTCCTGTCGCTGCTGTTGGCGAAGCGCCGGTCGCAGCCCTCAAACTCACACTGGAACGGCTTCTCGCCTGTGGGAGGCAAACATGGGCACTCGCGGTGGACACCCAGGCCCTTTGGGGGGGACTCCCACCCACCCTGGAGGGGAGGGCAAGGCCTCTGCCAGGAGAGGGAAGAAGGGTCCCTCTGAAACAGATGGGTGACCCCCCCCCCCTCCGTGGCAGAACGAAGGTGAAATGAACCCTTTCTGCCTAACGGTCCTGCTCCTGTATTTCGTATTTTTTTTTTACTTTCTCTCCGGCTGACGCCCGTGGCCTCAAATGTTTCACTCGGGGTTAGCGCCGCCTTTTCAAATCGAGCTTCTTGGATTTGTAGCTCCCAGCAAGTTAGTCTGGCCATGGGGAAGCTGTTGTTATGACAAAATATTTGGGGCATTATGAAAATCACACAGACTGCAGGGCTGCTGTTGGCTTCTCTCTGGGGCCAGTAGGCAATTAGATTTGGAGTTGCTGCGTGTTGTTTCGGGACGGGCTGTGCACAGTGACTACTGAGCCAGTATTCTTCATCCAAAATTGTGCAAATTAAATTAACCGTCATTCTTAGTCTCGGTCCCAGTTTTTTTTTTGTTTTTGTTTTTGTTTTTTTTTGGGGGGGGGGGAGAATAGAACTATGAGAGATAAGGCGGCAGCATCTCGAGATTGCAGAGGCACCGGCTGGGCAGTGGGGGTGGGGGACATTAGCAAAGGCTTTCAAAAAATCTTCCTGTTAATTTTCTGGCGGCCCCTGCATCCTGTTGCCAGAATTCCAAACGCTTGGAGTCATTTAGAGGTGTGAGAACTGACATTGTTCCGCTTGGAAAGGGGGACCCTTGAACGTTAAATTCCATTAGCACCTAAATTGTTTTTTAAAGACATCCGCTCAGGCGCGGGGACTCGAAAGCAAGCGTTTCATGCAAATAAATTTCTCAAATTTTAAACCTTGTTAAGCGCTCGTCTCGCACCTCGCCTGCCTCCCTTCCCGGAAGAGAACAATAGGCCGCTGGCGCATCCCCGCTCCGGGGTAAATATTGACGGGGGAAGTTGCTAAAACATTTGGCTTTCTTTTAGGAAATCGTCTGGCACGGTTTTGGCCGGTCATGGATGCATTATCTGGGAGGCGAGAGGGGCGTTCTCTTTGCGGCTCTCTCGTGTCACGGGATGGCTTCTCCGGCCGCGCCGCCGCGGGCGCTTCGCTCGCTCGCTCACGGGGTTGTAGGTCCAAGTGTGGAATCTCAAACCCTTGGGTCCCCAGGAGAGAATGTCCCAAAAGCTACTACGATCTCGCCGTCAGGCCTCCAGACCAACCCTGAGGCGGACTTTTAACAATTAAGAGATGCTTCTACCGCTTTGGGCTCACACCAGACTCCTTTAATGGAAAACAGTCCTGGAAAGGCGTTTTGGACCGCGAGTAACTTAAGTGCGAAACACACCAGCCACTCCCGCAGACCCACCCGGAGCAGAAAAGCACATCCAGGCAAGCTGGCCAGCCCGCTCTGGCAGGCTCCATTCCCAGGCGCGGAGTTGGAGAGCAGTTTTATTTTGTGCGCTCTATTTAGAACGGAAATGATTAACCGGGTCGAGCAATTAGGAACCGGGGGAAAGCCATGGCATCACCCGAAAGCTTGCATTTGATGTGACGCTGGTTATTTAAAACTCCCGTTTCCACACATGGAAAAAAACCCAGCCCAGGAATATTCCTTTCATTTTTCCAACCAAAACAAGCCGCCGGCTCTCTCTCTCGCGCGCACACACACACACACAAACACACCTCCCATCCCAGAGTAAAAAAGGCTGGCGGTCGGTGAGTTTCTCTTTTAGCAAATCAATCCCAGCCGCTCTGCTCTCCCCCCACTCCGCGTCCCGTCCCTGCTCCGGACCGCAGCAGTTAGTTACCTGTGTGGGTCCTTTTGTGGATCTTGAGGTTCTCGGAGCGCGCGAAGACCTTGCCGCAGCCCGGGAAGGGGCAGGGGAAGGGCTTCTCGCCCGTGTGCACGCGGATGTGGTTGACCAGTTTGTATTTCGCCTTGAAGGGCTTGCCCTCGCGCGGACACTCCTCCCAGAAGCAGACGTGGTTGCTCTGCTCGGGGCCGCCGACGTGCTCCACCGAGACGTGGGTGACCAGCTCGTGCATGGTGCTGAAAGTTTTGTTGCAGCTCTTCTTGGGGTTGCTCAGCTGCTCGGGGTCGATCCACTTGCAGATGAGCTCCTGCTTGATGCACTGCTGCCGCATGTAGCGGAAAAAGGCACCGGGGTGGTGGTGGTGGTGGTGGTGATGGGCCGCGGCCGCTGCCATGTTCATACCCATGTTCATATTCATGGGGCCGTACTGGTTGTGGAGCTGCGCCGCCGAGTAGGGGTCAGTCCGCGGGCTGGCCACCTGGCGATACTGCTCCGATCGCCCGAACACCTCGCCCGGCAGCCCGAGGCGCATCTGCCCGTTGAGCACATTCTGGGAGCCGTGCGGGCCGTGCTGCTCGGGGAGGCCGGGGAAGAGGAGGTGGCCCTGCGCGTCCGAGTGCGCGTGGTGCAGGCCCCCGGCCCCGGGCCCGAACAGCCCGTGCTGCCCGCCGCCCGGCGCCGAGTCCCCGAAGCCGCGGCTGCGGAACAGGAAGTCCCGGGTGGAGTTGAAGGGCGGCCCGGAGTAGGAGCCGACGTGCGCCGCGTGGGGCCCGAGCGCGGCTGCTGCTGCGGCGGCGGCCGCCGAGCCCGGGTAGGCTCCGGGGCCCTGGGACGTGAACGCCGAGCTCTGGCCCGGGGACAGCTCGTGGGCGCCCGGGTTGAGCTTGAAGGCGCCCATGTGCGCGGCCGCCGAGTCCACGAAGCCGTTCTGCGCCGCCGCCAGGCTCAGCTCGCGGTCCTGCATCTCGGCGGCGGCGGCGGCCGCGGCGGCGGCCGAGTGGTGGTGGTGGCGCGCGAAGCTGCCCACCCCGATGGCCGGGAACTGCGGCCCCGCGTCCAGGAGCATGGCCAGCGCGCCCGCCCGCCTCGCCGGCCCCGGCGACACCCTCCTCGCCTACTAGGCTCCCTCTCCCGCTCCGCGCGCGCGGCGAGCCCGGCGGCCGCCCGGCTTCCGAGCGGAGGCTGCGGCTGCGGCGCCGGCGACTTCAGCCCCGGGAGCAGCCGCGCTCCGGCTTCGGCCGCCGCCGCCGGGATCTGCTGCTCCGGGAGGCCCGGAGCCGAGCGATGGCGCGAAGAGGAGGAGGAGGACGCAGCCACCGAGGAGGCGCGGGAGAGGGAGGAGGAGGAGGAGGAGGTGGAGAAGGAGAAGAGTCCAAAGCCAAGCGGAGAACCAAAGTATATTAAAGGAGCTGCGACGGGGGCGGGCGGGCGGGCAGGGCAGGGGAGGGCGGGCAGGAGGAGGGAGCAGGAGGGAGGTGCGGGGAGCTGAACGGAGAGGGGGGCTGGAGGGGGGTGAGCGCCGCGCCGCGGCCCCCACCTCTGCGCGCACCCGCGCGCGCACACTCCTCTCTCTCTCTCTCTCTCTCTCTCTCTCTCTCTCTCTCTCTCTCTCTCTCTCTCTCTCTCTCTCTCTCTCGTTCGCCGCGCGGAAACCCGGGGCGGCCACGCCAAGAGGCACCGGCAAAATGAAATCACGGTGGCGGCGGGGCCACGGTGCCCGAGAGCGGACGCGGCGTGCGGGCGAGGCAGAGCGGCCGCGAAGGGACGAGGGCGAGTAGCGCGCTGGCGGCGGGGCCCGGCGCCCGCAGCTCCACCTGATCGCCTCCCGGGAGCTGCCGGGCCGGCGGGCGGGGGCCGGCACCTTCTCCGCGGCGCGCCCGGCCGCCTCCCCCCGCGCGCGGCCGGTATTGTTCGGCGCCGGGGCCTCGGCGCTCAGCCCTCCTCGTCCTCCGCGCTCGGCATGGGCTGCGCCGCGCGTAGCCAACTTGCAGCAGCCGCCACGGATCCCCCCGGATGGATGAAGGAGGCGGCCGCGCGGCTCCCCCTTTCTTTAAGTTGTGCGGGAGGAGGGGAGGAGGAGGAGAGGGAGATGGGGGCTGTGGGAGGGGAGGAGGGAGGCAGAGGGAGAGGAGGAGGAGGAGGGGGAGGAAGGGCTGTAAAACGATAACAATAAAAAAAAAAAGTGATCTCTAGCTGGTTCGCTCCCTCTCTCCAGTGGCACTGGACCAGGAGCGGGCAGCTGCCTGCCAACGCGAGGACCGAGCGGGATCCGCGGCCCGAGCAAATGCGAAAAGGCCAAAGCAGGCCCCCCCGCAAAAAAACAAAAACAAAAAAAAACACCCTTTTAGCTGAGGTGGGGTCCGTTCGCCATCGCCTCCGCCTGTTTATTTCAGCGGGCGCCACCGACGCCGAAGCCTTTTGTTTATTTATTTATTTTACTTTTTTGTCTCCTCCTTTTCCTCTCCCCCCACCCCCGGGTTCCCCCTCCCCAGCCCTCGCATCTGCCTCCCCGGCCTCCCTCCCGCCGGCTCCAGGCAGGGCCTCCGGGTCACACCGCCCCTTTCACCGCGGCCCCCGCCCCTCCCGCTCTCCCCGCGCCGCCATTGGCCGCCGCGCCGCCGTCCACCCCGCGCCCCCGCCCCGCGGCGGGCCCGCCGCCCCGCCCGCTGCCTCCGAGCTCCCCTCCGCTCCCGCCGCCGCGGCCGAGGGGCGGCCGCCGGGCCTGCGGAGCCGCCCGCGCGGAGCCGGTGCGCTCGGCCCTGCGTTCCCGCCCCCGCCGGCCGCGGCGCCCCAGTGCCCGGCCGAGAGGGGACAGCGCCCTTCCGCAGAGGCCACCGACTCCCCGCGGCCCCGAGCCACTGCCGACGGGCACCGGACAGCGGTGCCACCCCTGGCGGCTGGAGAACGTGGCTGACAGCGGGCCGCGCCCGGGCGCCGGTGTCTTGACCGGTTGGCACTCACTCTCCCAGTCCCTCTTCTCCCCGTTTTGTGAACTTGCCCTGTGGTCTTGAAAACACAGGTGCTGGATGGTGGGCCTAGTGAAGCCAGACACGCCCGTGCCTCCCTCTCTGTGGACACTCACTCACCCAGACACCGCCCCCCCTTCCTGGGCCGTGCCCCCCCCCCTCTGCTCCGCTCCCCCCGCTGCGCCCTGCTCCGGTTACGGCGGCAAACACTGGGCATCGGCGTTTGGAATTCGTTTAAAGAGTGTGTCGCCCTCGGGGTAGATGCCCAGAACCCCAGGCCGCTGCCAGGGTGGGGTGGGGCAGTGTGGGGGTGCCCGAGGCGCGAGGCCCAGCAAGGCTCAGGCTGGAGTTGGCACCCTCAGTGGCGGGGTCAGGCTCAGGGCCTCGGGAGAAGAAATCCCCAGGCTGGCGGGGCTTCTAGAAGATCTTTATATATAAACTCCTCCGGGAGTGGGCAACTCCCCTTTCCCCCGTGGTGGTGGTGGGGCCGCGAGGCTCCTCCCCCTGCGGTGCCCGCCCTGGCCTTCGGCCCCGGGGACCCTGGCCCCCCACCCCCACCCCCACCTCCTCCAGCTCGGGCCCCAGGTTGCCCGCTGCAGACATCGCCTGTCCCGCCGGGGAAAGCTTGTGGTTCCGAGGGAACGACGGGCCCCGAGGCGGCGAAGGTGTGAATGCAAGGTCTGAAGAGAACTGCTTTTATTTTTACAGATTTCTCGGAGTGGAAATAAAATTCAAGTAAGAGGAAATCATCAACATGCATTTCAGATTTTCGTGTGGAAAAAATGAATCCGGCAAAAAACGCGGGAAGGCCCACTCCAGCTCGCTATGGCTAGCAGAACCTCGGGTGTCCAGTCCCGGCCCAGGCAGCCTCTCCGGGCCTTCGTGGGTCTCAAGGTCGCAGCTCCCCGCAGCCCCCGTCGTCGGGGGCGCTGTGCGCTCTCTCCCTCGGTCCCCATCCCCACTCCCACCGAGCGGGAGGAGTGAGCAGGAGGCCAGGCCGGAGCGTGGAGTCTGCAAGCCCAGGAGTTTTTGCCTGGTAGAAACTGGAGATTCTCGCCTTTCCCTCCTCGGCGGAAATGCTCTTCTTTTCCACACACTCTCACCCTCTGCAGAAAGAGGGATGAGGGGAGGCAAATGCCGAACTGCTCCCCTACCCAGAGAGGGACCTGAGACGGAGACGGAGAGAAATGGGAAAAACCTCCAGCCAGAAAAAGCTGCCCCTGCTACAATTAAAGTCCCCAAATCGCCCAAGGCGCAGCCTTTCGCACTTATTTACTTTACTCATCAGTGTATATGGGGCGAGGGAGAGAATAAACGGAAAAGCTTGCTCCGAAAATATTGTGGTTTTATTAGAGGTTCGCCGTGAGAATGGCAGTGTGGCATACCAAAACCTCACCTCCTTTCTTTCTTAGCAGACACCAGACTTCAAGTCGTCCTCCTCTCCCACTTCCTCGCCCCCTCCCCACTGCTCTGTCCCCCCTCTTTCTCGCACCATTCTCTCCTTTCGTTTTGATTCCTCTTTGGCACTTGGGGCGGGCGCGGCCCGGCTCTCTTTGGCGCAGGATTCCGCGGGCCGCGCACGGCGGGGTGGTGGCGCGGACGCCTGAATTCCCGCCGGAGACCCCGCAGGCTGGGCCCTCCTGGCTATTCTTCCTCCGCTCCAGTTCTCCTCTCGCTGCAGGACACAGAGGAGCTGAGCCAAGTTCAAAGTCACGTCGCCGTCCCCTCTTAGAAGTGTTTTATTTCTCTGCAAACCGCAAAGCCCTTTCCTTCATGACATAGTAATTTTCCCCCCCTTTTTTTCTTTCTCAGGCAGGAAAGAGAGAGTGCTCTCGCAAGAAAGCAAAAGCCGGGGGTGGGGGTGGGGGGCTGGGAGGTTGGGGGGTGGGACTGTGAAGGCTTTTCAGCCATTGCCTCCAAAGTAGATTTGGATTCCTTGGCCGAATAGGGAAAATGCGGCCAAGCTGCGTTCTGCACCGTGTGGGTGATTTCATTTTTTTTTTTTTCAACAGGTCTCTGGAAGGACCCTCTGTGGCGGAGTCAGATCCGCGGGGTCCACAACTGTCTCCGTCGGATAAACAAGTCCCCTCCCCCTTTTTTGTTTGTTTGTAAGTTGCTCTTCAAAATTGCTCTTTGAAGATCTTGCGGAGCCTGTGCCAAGCTGGCGAGAGAGTGGGGGGTTTGCTGTCTGTGGACGACCCCGCCTGGCGAGCCCCTGGGCGTCCAGGCTGGCTTACATGTCAGGGCAACTGGAGGGAATGGCAGTGCGACAGAGAGTTCCGGGTGTCTTAAAAAATCAGAAAATCCCATCCAGCACCCGGGCCTCATTCACTGAGCACCTCACTGCCCGGGTGGGCCTCTGTGAATGGTTGACTGCGTTCTTTTGTAGCAGGATGAGTATTTTGGGTGTACACATACATAAAAACAATACCTATGTACACACAACGTACACAAAGGTACATCTTGCTGGCCAGCACAAGCCAAAACAAAAACACCCCACAAACAAACCCATCAACAACAAACAAAACAACCAACCTTTGAACTGGAAAGCAGAAACATTCGCTGGCTAGATCATTCAAAGTTTTACATTGTCTCCTAAGGAAAAGGATGTGTATGGGGAAAGAGATGGGAGGAACAAATGTAGAATCAGCTGTCTATATACAGCCAAGCCTCCCTACTCCCCCACAACAGGATTTCAGCGCCGTCCTCTGTATCACAGACTCATAAATTCAACAAGATCATCAACAGGATATTAAGTTGCAGGTCACCTTTGATTCAGCCCTCTCAGCCACTTCTGGGCTGGGCGACCCCTGACCCGTGAAGGACCACATGTGTGGTGAGGGATGCCCCCTCGGTAAAACCCACATAGAACAAAAGTTCTTTGTCAGAGCGTTAGGGAAGTGTCATATAAAAAAAAGGGAAATCGTGAAAATCTCAGCCAACGTTGTAACTTTTAAATGCCTTTTTTTTTTTTTTTAGAAGGGAGAGGTTGAGTCAAGATGGGGATGCATCATAGGATAAGGCCCTCTCCTGTCTGCTAAAAGAACTTCTCTTCTTCCTATAGTTAAAATTTACTATTCGGTAACTGGGCTTATATAAAGTGTCTCTATAAAATATGTGCTCACCAGCAGTTTGGTGATTGGGATGCAAATGTTTATGTATTTGTCATTAGGGACTCGGAGAATAATAGACACCAATGTTTCTATGTCCCAGTGGTTGTGGTTTTGCAAAAGGAAGAAAACTGATTGTCCTTACTTTGTCTCCTCTGTCCTGATGGGAGTGTTTCTACTGCTACAAAACAAAACAAAAATAAACCGGAAAAAAAAAAACCAGGAGGCATTAGCTTACAGGAACGTGTTTAATTATTTTGAGGACCGTTATCCTTTGGGCTCCCAGGCGGACTACATCCAGGGAGGTTGAATACTGGTGACAGGCAAGCAGCTTTCCAATAAACTGCAGTATTATTGCAATAGACTTTGTAATACAATTTATGCTGTCATTCATAAATAACGATGCCATATGTCAACCATATTGCTTACACAAGTAAATCCGTCAACGTGTCACTATTTGATTTTTTCTCAACAGCTTCTTCAAATATTGAAGTATAGATATTGGGAGCGGTGTGAAATGTGTGTGTGGAGGCTCCCCACAAAATCTGAGACTTAAAAAGAAAACAAAAAACATAGCACACCACCTCTGCTCCTCCTTTGTCCTCCATCCAAAAACATCCTTCAGGATAAAGGATGAAGGGAAGAAGAAAAGTCTTGAAGCCAATACAAATAATAATACTGGGTAGTTATAAGAACTGTGAACACCTAAGGGAATTTTGTGGTTCCTGTTTTGACCTTATAAGCATATTTTAAAACACAACAATCGGGCACCTCCCAAGAATTTACCAATCCTAATGGTTGAAATGTGGGTCAAAGGCCAATCTCCAACTACTTCCATCTTTGAGGGTAAAAGTGATTGATAACCAAATGAGAATATTTGACGACAGGCCAATTTTACTTCGTTTATTTTTGTTTTAATAGCGGGGACGTATAGAGAGCCATCATTTTCAAGGGCTTTTAACCACTAAAGTCAGGTGGACATGAGGGTGTGTCCAATTTTTGACTATCCAAAACAACAAAACATATCCCAATCATAGCTATACCAGTTCCAATCTTCTGGTTAAAAAAAAAAAAAAAATTCTCGTTAAGCCCATGTAAAAGTGACAGGGGTCATAAACTTTAGCAAAAAAAAAAAAAAAAAAAAAAAAAAAAGCACATTTTGATTATTCTTAGCTCCACAAGCATCCGTGAAGCCCGAGGGCTCAGCGCAAGCTCAAAAGAGAGGAAAAGAGAGGCAACACACCTAGAGGCGCTCTGCGGAGCTCAGAGCACTCAAGGCCCCTGGGGAGGGTCTCCGTTCCCACCCGGCGGGACGCTAGGGGTGAGGGCGGGTGGGCGCGAAGGGATCTGGTCCGAGCCGAGTGCAGGTGGGGCGGGCAGCGGGAAACTCGCTGCCTAGATGCCTCGCGAGCCTCGTTTGGAAAAAGCCCTTGAACCCAACATCTTTGTCACTTCCGGCCCTGATAAAGCTCAATAAAATGCAGCTTTGTGGGTCCCTTTGCCCACCTCACCTCGGCTTAAAGAGTTCTGGAGTGCATCTCCCGTTTTCTGTGTCTGCTAGGAACTCTCCTCCTCCCAGTGGAGCGCCCGCCGCCGCCTTTGGGCTGCGCTCCCAAGTCCTTTCGTCCCTTGGGTAGCTCGGGATGCCGCGTTCGCCCTTGAACCCGCCTCTGGCGCAGCCCAAATGGCACCGGGCTCTCCCGTTTCGCTAGACACCCGGCCCTTCGGCCAGGAGGCGGCTCTCGCGGGAAACCACTCCCGGACTGGCGAGCAGTAAAGCCATTGCAAGGAGCAATACAAGGCAGCTAGCTAGGTGGGTCCCCCTGCTCCTTCCGCGTCTACCTCGCCGTCCCTGGCTTACCCCCTCGCCCGCCTTGCAGAAACAATCAAACAAAGGCTCCAAAGCCAGGAAATGTCCAATTCACTTCCCTTAGAGTTTATTAATGGCCCACACGATTAATAAACTCCGCGTTCAGGGGCGAACGGAGGGGCACCGGGGAGCCGCAGACCCGCTCTGCGCAGCGGGAAGCCCTGCGCGCCAGCCTGGGCACCTCCAGAGACCCACCCGGTCCCGTTGCCTCCAGGCAGCGGGGAGCAGCGTGGCTCCGGGCTAGCTCGGTGTTTTTACTTTCCCCCCTCAGCCTCCTCGCGCCTTTGTTTGGGGCTGGGAGTAGGGTGGGGGTTCGGGGGTGCAACAGCGAAGTCTGGAAATCAGTGCTCCCCAGTAGTACCTGTTGACCCCAGAAAGGGCATTTCCAGGTCTTGCCAGGTAGCTGCTCCCACCCAAGCACCTCCGTCCGCTGCCAAGGCGCAGACAAGGACATGCGTTTTGAGGATCGGCCATGACTACCGGCACCCCTGAGGAAATATGGGGCTAAGCCTACAGAGCCACCCCCAAGCCTTTCAACTAGCATTCTGTTCTCCCAACGCCCTGGAAATGGTTGGTGTTTATTTAGGAAGTACGACACAGTTACTGGGATGTTAAGGGGGTTTGATTTGGCTTCCAAAAGGCTTTAAAAAGGAACAGCGCACCTGGGGTTAGGCGGGTCATCATAATAACAAAAAAGCGCGTCTACAAAATAAAAAGCTCTTTTATAAAGAAAGGCAATCCCGGAAATTCACTGGGAGCCTTCCTGAGAACCGTCTAGCTAGGCCTATTCTCAGGTTTAATTGGCAGGCAGTTTATTGGCGCCTTATTGGTGTTGACTGGATTTTGTTCCCCAGTTCTTCCTTTTAGGAATTAGCATTTCAAGTCGATTTACCTGAGTCAATTATCTTTTTAGGGTCTGGGTTTAGCCATAAATTTGCAAATATTCATTAAACCGCACTGTGTAAATATCCCTCTTTCCAATCGCCACCCAAACCTCTGTTATTTCCTAAGAAAGTCTTTTCTTTTTTAAGGCTTCCATAAAAAGAAATTGATCAGGGAACTATATTTGAATTAAGACATATTAAATCGATGACAGATACATATCACGCTGTGTTTAACAAGAGTTGTACAAGGAGGCGGGTTCCAGATTCCGCAGGGCTCTGCTGCACCATTATTCACATTTTTACAGCCTTTCCTTCATGCCTTCACTCATTAAACCATTAAATTTCAGCAATTCAATAAAACAAAGCAGTTATAATTTTGAGGAAAAGCTATTTTGAAGGGGGTGGAGGTACTCATTTTATTGCACAATAAAAATGCTCAACAGTCCATATTAAAGGTTATGTTGTGGTTATTTTCTTCTTTATTCATTCTTTTTGCTTTGTTTTTACTTATAACCTGCAGAATTGAACGTAAAGCTGCCATTATGGAAGTATTGGAGTTCACTGCCAAGGAATTCAAATAAAGGGAACTCACTTGAAATGTTCTGAGAGATAACGAAGACTGTGGCGACAATCTCAGACATGATGCTTTGCTCCACCTTTGCCTGGATGGCTTGAGATGGTTTTGATTCTTTCAAACGAAATTGTAAAAGATCTTGTCCTCTCCAAATACATATGTGGATTTTGTCACGGTTGCTTATTTTTTAAAATTTCTGTTGTGTTTGCACTCAAACCTTTTTTATTCCCCCATATTTGAATTTCATCGAAAATTAAAGAAAAGCAACACATTTGAAATCTGATTGTATTTTTCTTGTTTGTCTGTGTTCTATAAAAGAGAAATGACATTTCCTGGGCTCACAGGGAAGTTTCCTGTTACACATTGTTCACATCAATGTAAATGGGGCTGTGGAATCAGGGCTTTGGAAAACATGTCTTACCTCTTCCCAGGGCCATCTCCTGGAGGATGGCTTTGTGCAGTCTATTTTTGTGTGAAAATGAATTAAACTAATAATGTTTCATTGTATCCCAAAAGAAAAAAAAAATCATTTATCATCCCCCCACAATAATATTATGCAGGGCTACAAAAGGAAAATTAAAACCTCTGACTTTAAATCTTAAGCATCTTGAAACATCACACCATTTTAATAGCTTTATTTTTAAAAGCTGAAGTGACACTCTGGGCAGTAAGAACCCTAAAGTTTGGGAGAATGCAACAATCCCCCTCCCCACCCCTGCCTAAAAGTGATGCAGAAACGCTTTTAAAACTACTTTGATGGCAAATCGCTTGAAAGACATGGGTTTCATTCTTTAAAAAAGCCAGTTTTTATGGCTTTAAAATAAAACATCTCGCTTGCTAGTTCAGCTATCAATTATTAGACAATTGATAGCAAGGTAAAAGGCAATTCAATTATTAGTAAATATATAATGAAGACATTGCTTGATTTAAAAATAATTATTTTCTTGGATCAATTCTAATTCATGGGTCTTTCGAAGAAACTGAGGCACACACGTGGAGTACATTCTGGGCTGGAAGGAGAGATTCTGCTCAAAGGATATTATTTACTTAGCTGCTTCCTTCTGGAGAGATGCTGTTGGCCTGCCCTGCCACTGTATCTCCCAGAGGCAAAAGTTAAAATCGCTGCCCCAGGTCCCGCCTCCTCCCCCGCCGCCCCCCCCCCCCCTTAATTGGAAGTGGCAGATCCAGATCCGGTGAGCAGTGAGATTATATTTCGAGCCAATTCCTTTGAAGCATATTAAAAAGGACTCCATGAGCTAAAAAGTTGAGGTAACACGTTACCTTTGGGGAAAGATGTATTTTGACTTCCTTTGGTGCTTATAGCGGAGCCAAACTGCTCAGATTGTTTTACAACCCATAGGATTTTAATACCCTTCCTCATTCCGTCTCCCCATCCGTGAGCCCTGCGTGAGCGTTTGGCAGACTGGTGTCCTTCCCAAACAAGTTTCCAGCATCATCTCTACCAGCAGGAGGACGGGCGACCCTCTCATCGCCCTCTTTCTTCAGCGTAGCCTGGGGCCCTTCCAGGGGAGGAGGAAGCGTGTGCATGTTGGAAGGGGCTCTGCGCGCGGTGAGGCGGAGGGTTTGAAGTCCCCCCTCCGGCCCCCCCACCTCGGCCTTTTGTCCCCCGCGGGGGTCCCCAGCGCTCAGCCACCACTCGCCCTGCGGCCGCGTGCCGGCGCGCGCTCTCCGCCGGGAGCGTCTGGGAAACGCGGGGCGCTGCGCGCGCAGGCCCGGCGCAAACTTTCTGCAAGTGCAACTCGGCCGTCCCCGGGGAGGAGGGGGTGCGGGGCTCCGGGGGAGGAGGGGGGAGGGCGCCGAGCGAGAGCTGAGGCGGCCGGGAGCAGCGGGGAGGACTCCCGCTGGGCCGAGGGTCTGAAAGGGAGCCAATCGGGCAGCCGCGACGGCTGCCAATCACGCGGCCCTCTCCAATCCCACCCGTGCCATTTCCCAAATCTTGGTCCCACTGTGCGAGCTCGGATGTGGTGTTCACTCTGCCAATCGCTGGAGGACGGAGTGGGGACGGGAATGGGCAGAGTTAGGAGACCAGGACAAAAGAAGTTAAAGAGCCCCTCATATATGTATCCATGTTTTTGGAGGAGGGCAGAGGGGGGGGGAAAAAGTCACCCCAGGGAGGGCCTATGGGTTTGATGGTGTGGTTCTGATGGAGCCCCCTTTGAGCAAGAGGAACCCGCCCGCGCTGAGATTAGCGGACTTGGCACCGGCTCAGGCCAACAGGCCTCTCCAGACTATGACAGGCTTCCCCGCGCTGGCCGGCCCGCCCGCCCACTCCCAACTTCGCGCCCTCGCCGCGCACCTCCGCCCTCGGGACCCGGGCGCTGACCTCGGCGTGGCCATCACTCCGCTCGGACCCGAGCACATGGCCCAGGCGAGCGCCCTCCGCCTCAGCCCTCCCTCCCAGGCGCCCCCGGCGCAGCCCGAGGCTCCCGCGGCCTCGGCGGCGCGCCCCGGAGCCGGCACCGGCACCCACCCCGGCGGCGGCGGCAGCGTGCTGCCCTCCGCGCCACCGCCCCCGGCCCCTCCTCTTCCTCCCTCCCCTTCGCCCCCTTCCCCTCCCCCTCCTCCCCCTCCTCCTCCTGCCCTCTCGGGCTACACCACCACCAACAGTGGCGGCGGCGGCAGCAGCGGCAAAGGCCGCAGCAGGGACGTCGTCCTCCGGAGGGACCTCTCCGCCACGGCCCCCGCGGCGGCGGCGGCGGCCATGCACGGGGCCCCGCTCGGAGGGGAGCAGCGGCCCGGCGCCGGCTCCCCCCAGCACCCGGCCCCGCCTCCCCCCTCGGCCGGCATGTTCATCTCGGCCAGCGGCACCTACGCGGGCCCGGACGGCGGCGGCGGCAGCGGCGGGGGCCCGGCGCTCTTCCCCGCGCTGCACGACCTGCCGGGCGCTCCCGGCGGCGGCCACCCGCACCCGCTCAACGGCCAGATGCGCCTGGGCCTGGCGGCGGCGGCGGCGGCGGCGGCGGCCGAGCTGTACGGCCGCGCGGAGCCGCCCTTCGCGCCCCGCTCCGGCGACGCGCACTACGGGGCGGTGGCGGCCGCGGCAGCCGCCGCCCTGCACGGCTACGGAGCCGTGAACTTAAACCTGAATTTGGCCGCAGCTGCAGCGGCTGCAGCCGCGGCGGCGACCGGGCCGGGACCTCACCACCTGCAGCACCACGCGCCGCCCCCGCCGCCGCCGCCGCCGTCCGCGCCCGCGCAGCACCCGCACCCGCACCACCCCCACCTGCCGGGGGCGGCCGGGGCCTTCCTGCGCTACATGCGGCAGCCAATCAAGCAGGAGCTCATCTGCAAGTGGATCGACCCGGAGGAGCTGGCCGGCCCGCCGCCGCCGCCACCGCCCCCGGCCGGCGGCGCCAAGCCCTGCTCCAAAACGTTCGGCACCATGCACGAGCTGGTGAGCCACGTCACCGTGGAGCACGTGGGCGGCCCCGAGCAGAGCAGCCACGTCTGCTTCTGGGAGGACTGTCCGCGCGAGGGCAAGCCCTTCAAGGCCAAGTACAAGCTCATCAACCACATCCGCGTGCACACGGGCGAGAAGCCCTTCCCCTGCCCCTTCCCGGGCTGCGGCAAGGTCTTCGCGCGCTCCGAGAACCTCAAGATCCACAAGCGCACTCATACAGGTGGGTGTCCGCGCCCGGCCGCGCCGCCGCCGCCGCCGCCGCCGCCGCTTCTCTTCCTCCGCCTCCTCCTCTTCCTCCTCCTTCTGCTCGCTTTCATTTTTCCCTCCTTCTGCTGCTTCTCTCCGCATACGTATAACCCGGACATGTGACTTTCCCCCCCCTTTCTCCCCCCCCCCTTTTTTTTTCTATGAATAAGTAATCCGATAGCACACATAGGCCCCGCGCTGGTGCCCACATGGCGGAGTCTCCGGCGCTCCCGCAGCCGCTCCGCCGCGACCGGCCACGCGCGCCCAGCCGCCGCCGCCCCGACAGAAGCTGCAGCAGCCGGAACAGCAAGGCGCCCTGGACAGCCCAGCCCCCGCCCGGCCGGCCCCGGGGTCCTGAGGAGGGCGATGGGGGGAGAAGGGATGGAGCCGGAGCCGCCCCGGAGGCTCTTTCCTCCCCACCCGGCGGCAGGCCCTGCGTGGGAAAGGGGCGCGTGGTGTTGGCTGCGGTGTCTGGGCCACCAGGCCAGTTCGGTGTGTTCCTCCCCCTCCGGAGTGGGGCGCAGAAATACTGAAGGAATGAGTCCCCTGGAGACCCCCCTACACACACACACACACACACTCGCCCCACTTTCTCACACTCTACACATGCACCTTCACGTGCACACACATCACACAAAGAACCCCACACACCTCACTCGCTCCTGCGCCCCTCCCTTCCTCGTGTGACCTGGCACACTCACCTTACACACAGGTAACACTCACACTTCCTCCCTTACACAGCTTCCTGCACACCCATGCTCACACACACACACACACACTGCTATCACACTTCCATCCCACAGGACCTGGAGCTACCGGACAAGGCGGCGCCTGCCCTTTTAGAGGAGGTTCTGGTTGGAGAGGTCCAGGGCAGGCTGCAAAGCCTCCCCCGGCCTTAGAATGTAGGGGGGAAGCCCCGGCATCGCGGAGACCCCTCCTGACCCTCCCCAAGCCCTGACTTTGGGGGCGCAGGGCCCTGGGGGAGGGGAAAGGAGAGGGGGCGCCTTGGGGGTCGCAGGCTCCTTGGCACAGACGAGCGCGCGGTGAGGAGGCGCTGGCGAGCGGAGCGCAGCCGGGATTTATGGGGACGGACGGGCGGGATTAGCCCTCGGAGGACACTTGGGGAACTGGAGTTTACGTTCAGTAATTACTTGGCTGATTTATCGGCGCGGCGGCGGCGAGGAGGCAGCCGCAGGGCTCTGGCCTGGCCGCCCGGCCAGCGGCGGGGGGAGCCGGGCCCGCACCGGCCTGGCCCCGCGTGGCTCTGCGGGGGATGGGCTGGAGCCCCCTGTGCCGGCCGGTTCTTTACTAATCGGATCCGTCCTCCGTGGCGATGATGTTTCCAAAAGGGAAAACTTCCCCCGAGGCTCTCGTAAAGCTGGGGCCTGCTGCCTGGCCCTGTGCACGGGGCCGGGGCCTGGGATCCTGAATGCGGGCACACAGGGGGCGCAGAGGTCCCCACAGGGAACCCCTACGAGCCGGGCTGCCTGCGGCCTCGGCCCTTCCCTCCTTCCCAGGCCTCGGAGGGGGAGTGGACGCCGGGAGAGTGGAGGGCCCTGGAGATGGATGGCTGGTCAGCTGGCCTGGGTCCCTGCTCTCCCGCCCTTCCTGACCAGCGCCCCCCCCCCCGCTCCACCCCCATGGAGGGGGCGTGTGCGGGTACCTATGGCCCTATGGCCGCTTTTTCTGGTTCCACGTTACGTGGTTGCGTGGATGCCGGACTCCAGGGGCTGCGTAGGCCCCGCACTGGTTGGGGTGGCGTTGGGGGTCTCTGGGCCGCCTAGTCATTGAACATTGTGCCCAGGGAGGGACCATCGGTACTCCCTCCCCGCTATGCCACTCTCTCTTTTGGGGGGCTACCCGTGATCCCGGAACATATTGATCAAAAGGAATAATCCCCTGGCCACTCCTGAAGGCCCGTTTCCTGGCCCACGTGCGTGCCCACAGTTGCATTTATGACCTTCCTCTGGGCCAGGCTGGAGTCCTCCCTGGAGGATTGACAGGATCTGGGAGTCACCCACACACAGCTCCCCTTACTCTCTGAAGCTCTGTAAGCCCTTGGGGTCTGACGTGACCTCCATGTCAGAGTCTGAAATGTAAACACTGGGGCCTCCCCCTTTCTGGCTAGGGAGAATGTGCTCACTGTCTCTTAGTTCCCCGGAGTAACATAGGCAATTCTGCCACCATC
Source organism: Pipistrellus hanaki (assembly GCF_964339955.1). NCBI lineage: Eukaryota > Metazoa > Chordata > Mammalia > Chiroptera > Vespertilionidae > Pipistrellus > Pipistrellus hanaki. Next base: position 35,695,796 of record NC_140505.1, read on the forward strand.
TTCCCCCTTCGTGTTTCCCCCATTTCTTCACCCCTAATCTTCACCTTTCCACCCCATATCGCCCCTTGACTGGGTCCAATCGCTTCTCTTTCACGTGCAGTGCTGGTGCCAGCCATGCCCAGGCCATTTATGCTTCATGATCTGGAGGGCACAGCGTGTACAGAAACATGAGGAGTCTAAGACACAACGTTGCACATTTGCATACAGTGAATAAAACCCCCTAAAGTTCCATTAGAATTTATCAATAATTGAAGAAAGGCTGGTTATAATTTTTTTAAAGAATGCTACGTTATTATCTCCAACTTAAAGTAGAATACAGAAATCAGGGCAAGTAACCAATGTTTTGGTTTTTTTAAAAATGGTTTAATTTCTTTTGTTGCAGCTCATTGACAGAATTTTTTGAAGGTTGTGGTTATCATTGTGTTATGTTGTTTTCCTCTTGTTATGGGGGTCAGTGTAGGAAGTATAGTTGAATAGTATCTAATTTTATTCTCAGACATTATTTCCAAGTAGGATGAGTTCATGTTCCAGGCATCTGAATACTTTTAGTGGTGCTAACGTATACTGGTATTGACGAAATTAATAACAGTAAATACTACACTGAGATATTTGTGTTAAGGTAATAAAATTCCCCACAACAACTTCTACGCACTAAACTGTCTTAGTTGTTTTTAAGGAGAAAAAGCAATTGATCAAAACCAAGGAAAGGGCATACCTGTTTCTCATCAGAATAGCTGCTCACATGTGGAGAAACCCAACTTGGCTTTTTAAATATGAGGAAAATATTAATAAGGCAGTATGTATGAAGTGATTTGTTCAGTTATGGACTCAGGTACATCAAGTTCATGCATACTAAGGTGAGAGGGGAAATTCATACTGTCACCTGCTGTCTTCTTTTTTTTGCTTTCTAATGCCAAGGTGGGACGTGGCTGAAGTTCTTGTCTCATTGAGCATTCCCCCCTCCCCCTGTGTTCCTGGGAGGTTAGAGCAGCTTAAAAGGTGATGGGCCAAAAAACTGGTAAATAGCCCTTTAAAAAAAACAAACAAAAAAAAACGATCAAACAAGGTAGAAAGCTATTGGCATATTTTACTTATGGCAGCAGGTAAACACCGAGTTTAGGCAGAGGCTGGTGTTCTTATGAATGTTTGTTAGGGCTCTATTCCACTAGGCTCTCACCTGCCCTGCAAGTTGTGAGGAAAGCTGGTAGAAGAAAGAGGCCCATGGCCCTTTCTGTGCCAGGCTCATCAAAACCCAGTGGTGGAATGGTGTGTTTCACAGGTGCCTTTATTTCTGAAGGGAACAGGATTTAGTTTTATTTCCTTTCCCAGAAGTGAAATCTTGGGGAACACTCTAAAACAAAATGCCGTAATTTATTATAACACCCCCACGTACTTTTAGTGTACGTATTCATTTTTTTTTTATACTATTATTCTTAAAAGTATCATTTTATTAGCATTTCTCTTGACAGAGGCGGGGCGGGGCTGCTGGTATTTTTGCATGTATAGGGCCTGAGGGGAAGGAGGACATGGGGATTCAGGTCCTAGTTGGGTTTCGGTGTTACATCTTGGACCACGTTCTAGTCATTCTGTCCCTGGCCCTCATGGTGCCACAGGGCTGACATCTAGCATCTGACAAGTCCAGACCAAAGAGAGCCTCCAGACCAGCGGTCAGCACCCCTTCCCTGAAGCATTCCTTCCCTGTCGCGTCCTGGAACATGGGCATTAGGCTGGGAGTTGGTCTTCTAGAGGACGGGAAAAATGCATCCTCATTTCTGCTCCAAGATTTCTCTCTTAGGTATGAGAGGTCTAGGAAGAGCAGTTGTTAACCTTCCCCATGTTTTGTTGCAGGGGAAAAGCCTTTCAAATGTGAATTTGACGGCTGCGACAGGAAGTTCGCCAACAGCAGTGACAGAAAGAAACACTCCCATGTCCACACCAGCGACAAGCCCTACTACTGCAAGATCCGAGGCTGTGACAAGTCCTACACCCACCCGAGCTCCCTGAGGAAGCACATGAAGATTCACTGCAAGTCTCCACCGCCTTCTCCGGGAGCCCTGGGCTACTCGTCCGTGGGGACCCCCCTGGGCGCCCCCCTGTCCCCCGTGCTGGACCCAACAAGGAGTCGCTCTAGCACTCTCTCCCCTCAGGTGACCAACCTCAACGAGTGGTACGTCTGCCAGGCCAGCGGGGCCCCCAGCCACCTCCACACACCTTCCAGCAACGGAACCACCTCCGAGTCTGAGGAGGAGGACATGTACGGGACCTCTGAAGTTGTGCGGACGATACATTAGGATGTATGAATAAATGATAACAAGTAAAAATAGCAAATGGGAGTTCTTGGACTATCTCCTAACCTGAGACAATGCTGAGCCTGGGAAAATCTGTGACTCAGACTTGCCACCGGGTCTAATTAGCCCTATTTATTTGGTATGAAACCCTATGGTGTTTGTACATTTAATTAATTTAATTAAGATATTTGGGCATTCTCCCCCACCCCCCCCCACCCCCCTCCTAGAAAACAAAAAACAACCAAGCTGGACTTTACACGTTGCAGGGGGACAGGGCTGGGAGCAAATTGTATCAAGAAAAATGAAAGAGTAATTGATCAAGATACACACTGCCAATAAAATATATATGAGAAAGAACAATAAGTCAGAACTCCACAGAGCAACAAGGCCCTCTGCATTTCCTAGAGTGCCTTGCAAATGCCTTTGGTACCATAACCTGGGCTTCTTCAGAGCCTCTCAGCCTCCTTCTTGGGCCCTCATTCTGCAAAGGCCTCTTGATTGTAAACCACATACTTGCTGCATTGCCAACAGATCTTGGGACCCTTAGATTGTACCGGTGTCCAAAAATATTTGTAAAAACCTTTTAAGTCTTATTATTTGTCATTTTCCATTTCCACTTTTTATTGCTGATCATTTGATTTCCATTTCCGCTTTTATTATTACATCTAAACACTGTTTTTACACAGGATTATTCAGTCCCCTGGTTGTATGATTTAAAAAAAAAAAAATGCAGCAACCTTACTACATTTCCATATATTGTGCTACTGTGATTGTTCAAGCAAACGTGGAGATAAGAGAAAAAGCTGCTGGAAAAAACAACTGTGAAACTGCTCTTTTATAAAATAGAAGAAATTCAAGTGCTTTCTTTTTCCTGATTTTTTTTTTTTTTTTTTTAAACTGAGATCTCAGATGCTGCCTCTTGACTATGTTCAAACTTCTTGTGTCATAAGAAAATCGTGTTTTAGATCGTAAGTTCTTTGGGATGCCAGAATTAACAGGCACTGCTAGGGAGGTGTGAAGTTGGCAGCATGCCTATTTTTTTGAAAGCTGTTGTTTTTAAAATAGGCCAACTCCTCTTTTATACTCTTGTATTAACCTTTTAAGAAGCCTTTATTTTTCGATGCCCGAAAGTGCATTTTAATGCATTTTCTCCCACCTGCGCACTGAGCACACAGAACTCTACCCCATTTGAAAATGACAGTGTGCCGAAGTGTATGATTTACATTAAAAGAGGGGAGGGAGTTGCTATACATATTAAAATTTTTTAAAAGGTTTATAGTTACCACCAAACATTGATGAATGTGTGACCTTGCCAGAGCTGTCAAGCTAGGATAGAAAAGGTCAAGGACCTAGGACAATAACTCTTAGTCAATTTATTTTCGGTTGGTACAACACATCTTGTGTGCAAAATGTAGTCCATCAGAAACATCATACAAATATACTAAGGAGCACTAATTTATCCTCGGAGACCCTGAAGACACCCCTCCCCAGGGTTTGTAGAAACTTGTTTCGTGTACTGTGAGTGGTTGTAGTCTTATCATTGTTAATAACCTGTATGGGAACACTATTTGTACAGCTGAATTAATTTATTTTCAGACATCCCCCCCCCCCTTTTTTTTTCTTTCTTTCCTGGAAGAGTTCAAAGCACACCAAAGAATTATATTATACATTTTGGTGAAAGATTGTTGTTTATGATCCATGGTTTATTTAAAAAAAAAAAAAAAAAAGGCGAGAAAATGGAAGCATATATTTTTAAACTTACTTGAATGAACAACGTAATGTGAAACCAGGACTCTTCCTGCATGTCTTTTTTGCATTGTGTTGAGATTTATATATAGTTTATAGATATATTATATTACTAGTACAGTGCATGGTGCTGTCACTTTGAAAGCCTTTCAATGTTGTCTTCAAATTGTTATGGTGAATATTAAACATGCAGACCCTCCTTTATAAAGAAGATCATAAAACTTGATATAAAATGAGTCTACATTGAAAAGTTTATTTGATTTTCCTATTCACTTTCAAATCTCTTTCAAATAGACAAAAGAAGGTATGAATTTTGGGGGGATAATTTATGTATTGTAAACTTATTAGAACAAAATAATTCTGATTTGTCATGAGTTGTTTTATTTATACAACTTTTTCAATGGTAGTTTGCACTATTCTTTATTATGCTACAGGTTTATTTATTATGAAACAAAAGAATATGTATTTTATGTATTTTGCCATGCATAGGTTAACTCTGCCACAGATTTATTGGTTCCTGATACACCTAAAATGAAAAACTTCAAATGTGTACCTTCAATAGAAAGCAAGGATGATTATGGAGTAAAATTTTAATAAAGGTATTCTTCCTATGTATTGTTCATGTTTTTCATAATGGGTTATTTCTGCCATTCTCTTCCAAACAACAGGTTGCTGACATAATGAACATTAGGTTCTCTTTCCTTGACCTCTTTATTTCATAGCCTCTCCCCAAGCAATAAAATATTTTTACAGCTTGGTTTAACTTAGAATCCAATCTAGAAAATGCAATATATCCATGAAGACTAAACCCTGCAGGTTGCACCTAACACTAGCATAAATCTTAGGGGTTACTGCATTCATTTGTTAAAATTAATATCTCTTGTGATCCTAATCAGTAAGAAGTGAATTTTATTATTATTATTATTAAATATATTTTATTGATTTTACACAGAGAGGAATTGAGAGGGACAGAGAGTTAGAAACGTCAATGAGAGAGAAACACCGACCAGCTGCCTCCTGCACACCCCCCACTGGGGATGTGCCCACAACCAAGGTACATGCCCTTGCCCGGAATCGAACCCGGGACCTTTCAGTCCGCAGGCCTACGCTCTATCCACTGAGCCAAACCGGTCCCGGCAAGAAGTGAATTTTAACTTTTTTCTTTTTTTTTTTTTTTGTGCCTAGCCTCTAAAGTAAATGTCAAAAGAAATGAGGAGAAGATGGAGGGAGGGGCAGAGGCTTGCAGATACACAAGCAAAATCAGGAGCCGAGATGGATCTTGAAAGAAGTTGAGTAGTGGGCATCAGGTAATGGGGAGGGGGGGGGCAGAATCCAATTATATCATAGTTTATTTGGAAGTTGAGAGGATATAAGTAACAGCATGGTGACGCAGGTGTCAAGGAGAAATTACATTTATGTAACAAAATATCCAAGTGCCTTAAACTAATGTAACTGGTTAGCTACATGAGCAAGGCCGAATGTTTGCCTGCTAATGTTAGCTGATACAAAACCAATAAAAGGCAAATAATTAAAAGCAATTGGTAATAATGTCAGTAAGCAGTTCTCCAAGAGGTTATAGTGATTTTGAAAAGTCAGGTTTATTAAACGTAGTAAAGGTGAAACAGGTTGCAAAGAGTTGTTTTAAGCCAGATAACAATAACCAGCACACGTAGGAGAAAAACTCATACATGAGGGCCCCAATCAATGGGAAAACTTATAGCTCTCTAATGAAGTTTCTTGTGAAAAGAAGGGTGACACAAAGCCACCAAGACATGAATCATTCATGGGAAATATAAAAGATAAAAGATCTGACAAGAGCAGAACCTTGTATGGAGTGTCTAAAACAAGTTTCCCCTTCTTATTTTCTGCTTTAAAACGCACAATCTCCCACTCCCGGCGTCCTCTGTCCAGTCTATAGAGTTAAAATTGACCACTGCTCGTCCTGCGCCACTTCAAAGTAATTTAGTCCAGAACGGAAGGCTTGGCGCTTGGACAATCTTCATGGTGTGTTAAGATTTCTATGGCAATTGGCAAGCAAGACGTTCCCATCTGAATATGTCTCAAAGAAAGCCACTTATTGACACTAAGTTGGCTATCATCAAAGACTTCATCTTTCCTCGGCAAAGCGTGGCCCTCGCAAACACTGTTTAAATCATCTATCTTTGTTTTCCAGGCTAGAAGGATCTTTAAACACATCCTGTTTGTAGTTTATGTATATATTTTCCCCATTTGGGATGGTCTTTGGTAAAGGGAATAATGCTATTAGATCGGAAGTACTGGAAAAAAGCTGGGGGTGGGAATGGTATTCTTTTAAGAAGTTGGAGATGGCCACACAGGAGGGATAGCCCTGGGGACAGGAAAAGAGGAGGCTGAAACTCCTTGAAATCTAGGCCCAACTATGGTAGATGTCAAATATTTGTATCACTTGCAGTCTTGTCATTTATATCTTGCATTTTGTGGAAAGCTTCTCTCTCTCTCTCTCTCTCTCTCTCTCTCTCTCTCTCTCTCTCTCTCTCTCTCTCTCTCTCTCCACTTACCTATGACCTACCACCTATTATCTCTTCATAAAATGGTACAAGAGATGTTCACCAGAGATGTTCACCTGAATTTTTTTTTTTTTTTTAAATCCCAGAACTACACTTTGGGGAAAAGGGAAGGGGAGCCAGTCTGGCTTCTCCAGTGATCACCTTGAGTCAGAGGAAAGGAAAACTGTACACAAGAGAAACCACACAATCCTGGCACTTATGAATACTTCCAGCCTATCATGTTATACTACTGGCTTGCCCATTCATCCCTTCTCTACTAAAACAGACACATGGCTACCGAAAGCCATTCTTCCAGGACGAGTGGGCTGGCTAAGGAGGCCCACAGTGAAAAACCCTAAGCCCTGCCCCCCCCACACTTCCCCTCCTTGAACAAAAACTCACAGAAACTTACACACACGCCCACGCCACAGACACTCACGAGTACATGCATTCACACGCGAAGCCAGTGCCTAATCAGGCAGGGAGAAGTTCAAAGGCATGTTCTTTGAAATTCAAACCACTGCTTTTTATGGTACATCCACAGAGCATCAGGATTGCTATGGCAATGGACAGGGCCAGGGCAGTCGCTGGCAGAGGGTCCACAGCGATTCGAGACACTCTATTAAGATACAGTTGCGGTGACCTTTACTTTCATGCCAAGTTAGCTCAGTCAATTTCCACCTCATCAGAAATACGTATTTTACATGTAATAGAACACCTAGAATATAAGTGACATCTATGTGTTTCCCTTCCTTTTTTTTTTTTTTTTTTTTTTTTTTTTTTTTTTTTGCTAGGAATCTCTCCCCCTCCCCTCCCCTAGCATCTCCTAGCTTGAGAGAAAAGAGAAAGAATGAGCAGACAGAGAAGGAGAGAAAGCCGAGGGAGGGTGGGGGGTGGGTGATGTTGGAGAAGGGGAGGAGAGAGCAAGGAGAACCAGAGCCCCAGTTCCTCTCTTCCTTCTTCTTCCCACCTAAGTACTTTTTATTTGGAAAGCGATTGTTCTTTGTTTATTTAATACAAGTACTGGGTGAATGGTGAAAAATAAACACGATGAAAAATAACCAAACAGATGATTCCTCCGAGTGAAAAAGCCCGGACTTAATAAAAAGTGCGAGGCAAGTCGCCGGCTGAATGAGAAGCCCTTTGAAGTGGAACTTATTATGGGAGGAATACTTCGGGGTTGCCCTAACGACGCCGCTGAATCGAAAAGCGCCCGCCTTTGTCAGCGATTTGTTCTCCTTTGCCGGGGCGCCCGGAGGAACCACTTACATGGGCTGCCTTCACACGCGGCCTGCAGATCAGTAACTTCGCAGCTCAGACTTGCAGACGCCACTCGGCCGCGGACAAAAAGAAGTCAGGGGGGAACGCTCTGGCCTTTCACGCCGAATCTCTAGGAATGGGGTTAGGGGGTGGTGGTGGGGGGGGGGCGCGCACTGGCGTGTAGGGCGGCAGATAAGAAGTTGTATTACAACCGGCCCCCCCACACACACACACCTCATCCGGGCTCTCCACCCCCACCCCGACACCCTGGTCTGGGTGTGGGACCCCGGCCGCCTGGGCCTTAGCCCAGAGGCAGAGGGCGGAGCGGCTCCTCCCGGGCCCTCCAGCGAGGGGCGCTCTCCCGCGCGCCGGCCCGGCTGCAGGGCTTTCCCAGCAGCAGCGGCCCCGACCCCATATTTAATAAGGGTCGTTCATCACCCAGGCGCTTTGAAGGGTCGCCTCCAGCCCTGTTGCCCATTAGAAAGGCGGAGGTGACATTTAAACTCCGTTTTCTCAAGGATCGCAGGGGGATTTCCATGAAAAGGCAACTCCCGTTTTGTCTTAGGAAAGCCTGGAAACAGCCCCCCCCCCCCTCCTTCTCCACCTCCTCCTTCTCCTCCTCGCTCCCTTTGACCACATGGCATAACTCAAAAACAATAGTTCAAAAGTGAAATGGCATCGCGGCCGTCCCCTGCGAGGCAGGCCCCCATCCAGCAGCAGAAGAAAAGGGGTAGCCCGCAAGACAATGCGCTTTTTGTGCCCCGCGCTGTCACCGGGACTGTGCTGTTTGCTTTGGAGGCTGCGCCTGTTATGCTTCCCTGAAAGTGCTTGTGTTCAACAAGAGTTATAAGTCATCCAAAACAACAAACATTTTGATTTTCTTTGCCTAAAGGGCTTTCCCCGGCCATGGGCACCGTGAAGAAATAATGTCCTTGCTGAGAAAGGAGCACCAGTAGTAGCATTAGAAGCGGGCGCATTAAATATTGAATGACACGGGGTTGGGGGGGAAGGGGGGGAGAGCTTGTCGATGGGCACTCAGCCTTAAAGTCTTTCTTCCACTTTGTCTTCGGGGGCTGCTGCCGGACTGTGTAAGATGGTATTAATTAAGGCGGCTTCGGATTGCCGCCGCCGAGCCCGACAGCCGCGCGGCCGCGCCGGGTCCATGGGCCTGCGTCCCCCCGCGCGCGGCTTCCGCGTCGGCCGGGCCCGGCGCAAATGTCACTTCTCATCTGGAGGCTGAAGAGAAGGGTGGCGGGCATGTAGTCATCAGCAGGCGTTAAAGGAATATGCGGGGCTTAGGGTGAGGGGAGCGGGGGAGGCGGGAACAAAACAGGAACATCTGCCCTGAGCCGGGGCGGAGAGCGCGCCAGCGTGAGCCGCCTTTGGCACCGTTTGGAGAGAGTCGTTTAGCAGACATGGGCCGCGCGGGGCTCGCCGGGTTGGGACATCCAGGGACATCCACTCTCCGGTCTGCTCCTGCGTGGAGAAAATGAAAACCCCAGCCCTGCGAAAACCCACCAGGCAGCTGGGCGGGGCACTAATTTACAAAGAGACTAGCTTCTTCAAAGACAGACAAAGGCTTGAGGCAAACAGGCCTTTTGACCGATTTCCTTCCCCATCCCCCACCGCTCACCCTCATCCCCACCCCCCAACTCCTTCAGGTCCCCTTCACAGAACACAAATAAAGCAAGCCCAGAGGGCCTCAGCCAGGGACCTGCCATCCAATTTTACAGATGGTGAAACTGAGACCTCAAGCAAGACTCAGAGACGATTTGTCAATATCCAAGGAGCCCGAAGTTGAGACTCTAATGGAGTCAAAAGACCCAACCAGGAGTGCAGTTCTATTTAAGGACACCAACAACCACTTCAAAGCATCCCCTCCTCCGCCTTAACACCAACCTAATACCAAGCGTTTGATTCAAAGTCAAATGGAAGTTGGTTCCAGCAGCTGGAAATTCCTAACATTCAGAGAGAGAGAAAGAGAGAGAGAGAGAGAGAGAGAGAGAGAGAGAGAGAGAGAGAGAGAGAGAGAGAGCTTACTGCCAACTAACTGTGGCCTAAATGAAATGCATCTCTTAAGTAACTATGTTAACTATAAGAGACAAGACTGGCCAGAGTGGAGGGGTGCAGAGGACCCTGGCAGATTGATTTTTGCATTTAAAACCCTCATGGGAGTCAGTCTCTTGGTATGGAGTTCCAGATGGACACGAGCCTTATCGTTTATCACGTGACCCTTTGGAGGTGGGGCTCCCTCCTGCGTGTATGGCAGTGATTTGGGTCCTTGCGGCCAGGTACAGAGTCTTAGCACCCTTGACTCTAGATTCATTTACAAACGCCTGCTTTTCCATCTCGGGATATGTGCCCTCAGGGCTCCCTCCAGCCTCCTGGGTGAGGATGGCCATCTATCCCACCCAGAGCCATCCTGCAGGCGAAGCAGTTTCTACCATCCTGCAAGGCTGGGCTTTGTTAGAGGGGGGAGGGGTGGCGAAGCTGGGGCCTGTCAGTCCCAAGACTGGGGCCCTCAGCCTACACCCTGCGCCCCACTGGGAGCTGGAGGCGTTGCTCTGGGGTGGGAACCGCCTAGCCAGCTCTGGAAGCTACTGGAGATGGGCGGTGGAGAGGAGAGAGGTTTGCCAGACCTTCCTCCACCCCCACCCCCAGCAACAGGTTTGCAAAACCTAAGTTTGGGTCTTCCAAGGCCCAGTAGCAAACCTGGGTGATTTTTTTTTTTTTTTTTTTTTTTTTTTTTGCATCTTTCTTTGGTCCCCATCTCCCTGCTTTTACTTTTTTTGCACGAACAGGCCCTAGGCCAGGGTAAGAGATGCAAACATGTTGGCCCGGAACGCACGGGCGCGCGCCCCTCCACACACACACACACACACACACACACACACACACATTCACTCACGGAGAACTGAACCCCCCGCCTCCCTCCCGGCCAGCGAGCGCACTGGGCACACGCTCGGGCTCCAGGCACCTTGCCAAGAGCGCGCGAGCACCCTGCGTGGCACACTGGCTTCAGTTCCTGCACCGAGTGGCGGGGGTGGGGTGGGGTGAGGAGGGAGGGTGGGTGGGTGGCGGTGGACGCTGCCGACTGCTGGCGGTGCGCACAAGTTCAGTGCTCAACTTCCCGCTCCTAAAGGGAGCCCGGAGCCCTCTGGAGAGAGGCCCGCGGGAGCGGCGGCGGGGCTGGGCGTGGCGTGGGTAAGCGGGACGCGCGGGGCGCGGGGCAGGAGGGCGCGGGGGTGCCCGCGGGCGGCCGGCCGGGCGCTGGGGGAGGCGGGGACGTCGGCTCGAGGAGCTGTGACTTCACCCATTAGCCCCGAAGTCTTTCCGCGGAGCCCGGCGGAGTCAAACAGCCCACAATGGGCGCTCTGGGGCGCCTCCCGCCTGACCTCCACCCGGGTTTAATAGTTTCATAGGAACTTCATTAAATCAATTACTCGGTGAGCACATCATCATTTATTCGTAATTAGCGGCGAGGAGCGAGCGCGTTCTCCTTCCCCGGCCCCGCGGCCCGGGTCCCAGCGGGGTTGGCGGAGTGAGTTGCGCAAAGCAACTTTTGTCTGCTGGAGTGTGGACTCCCGGCATTCTGCGGCCCCGGGGTGATCTTTACGTCTTAATCTAGCCTTCCAGGGGCGCAGGAAAACACACAGGGCGCAGGCCGGAGGCCAGCCCTGCGCTCCCCGCAGCCCGCGGAACACCCTCCTCCCCGCCCCCGCTCCGCGCGCGCGGGGGCGCGTCCCTGCGGCCCCCTCTGCTACGGGCGGAGAGGCAGGCGCAGGGGCTGGATGGGGCAGAGGGCGGAGGGGGCAGAGGGTGGAGGGGGCAGAGGATGGAGGAGGCAGAGGGCTGGAGGGGGAGAGGGCTGGAGGGGGCAGAGGATGGAGGGGGAGAGGGCTAGAGGATGGAGAGGGCAGGAGATGGAGAAGGCAGGGGATGGAGGGGGCAGGGGATGGAGGGGGCAGCGGGCTGGGGGGAAGGAGCCAGGGGCAGAGGATGGAGGGGAAGGAGCCAGGCCAGGGCCCCTCGGAAGGCAGGCGGTGGCGAAAGAAGAGGAGATGAAAGAGCGAAAAGAGGAAACCAGGGTCAGGAACAGGAAAGCACGTCCTGCACAGCAGCCACAAAAGGCGAACGTCCAGGCTCGTGCGTGTGTGCGGGAGGGCGGCGTTTGGGGGGAGGAGATGCGTGTGCGCGCGCAGGGTGTGCGTGGAATCACATCCATGGCCGACGCCGGGAGTCCGGGCCGGGAGAGGGTAGCGCAGCGCTTGCAGCGATGGTGCCGGCCTCGCGTGCGCGGGGGCAGCTCGCCAGGTGTCCCGGCTGCAAAAAAAAGCGCTTTCATTTGGGGACCGCAGCCCCGGGCGCCGCTCCAGGGCGGCCCACAAATGACGAGCGAGCGGCTGGCGAGGAGGGGGGGCTGCGGGAAGCCGGGCCAGGACCTGCGCGTGCAGAGCGAGCTGCGCGCGTAACGGCCCCGCGAGGAGAACCACGTGTCCCCCCGGGCCGCGGGTCCCTGGCCCGGCCCGAGTCCTGGCCCGATCCCTTTTCTGCCGCCGGTTGGAGAAGTCCCTCAAGCAGAGAGAACTTGCAACTTCTGCCGGCGACCCCCCTCGGGAAACGGAGGGGACCCCAGAGGAGCTGGTGGGGGGAGGGGGTGGGCAAAGGGTCACTGATGCTCACCGTCTCGGGTCCACTCAGGAGCGGGCGAGTGTGAACCACTGTGAGGTTAGGAAAAGGTCCACGGGACATATACGAGTGGGCTCCCAGAAGAAACAGGGAGCCCCAGAGGGGGCCCCAGACGGTCGTCTCTTAGGGGGACCCGGTGTATTGGAGGATTTCCCCACGGGTGTTTGTGGCCAGGCCTGTTGGATTCCGAGTCGTTACTTGGAGGCTGAGAATGTGTGCAAGGGGCTGTTGCTTTGTTAGTGATTCCATACAGACCGCATCAGCGTGTGGAGTGCTGGTCCTCTCCTGAGCCCAAAGAGAGCCTGGCCAGGCATCAGAGGTGGCTGCGTGGTGACAGGCTGTGACCTGGATGGGGGTGGGGAGGACAGAGTTGAAGTGTGGCCCGAAGGCCTCTGGTTCCTGCCAAGTGTGGGTGGCTCTTTAGAGTGCCAGGGGCCCTGACCCGGGTTCTCCTGAGGCCTGCAGCCCGGTGAGCCCAGACTCATGGCCAGCCATTGGGCTCACAGAAGGGGGTCTTAAATCTCCCTCTTCCTCAATCCCCCAGGCTTCTCCTGTTCTCCCTTTCCTCAGATCTCATCATCCTGCACTCAGTCTGTGCCTTTTTCTTCTCTTTTTTTTATCCTCCTCTTTGCACAGCTGACTCACAGGTCCCTTGGCCCTCTGTCCCAGGGCCTTATACATCCTTGAGCCTGGTGGACACAGAGGAGAGAGAGGCAGGCAGCAGCTCAGATCCTGTTTCCAAATAGGCCTGCTTGAATTGCAGAGAACCCACTGAGACTCCCAGCTGCTGCTGCCCCACCCCGTGGCCTGGTCTGAGGGCGTGGGTCAGCCTGAAAAACAGGAAATGGATGGAGAAAAGGTCCATCCACCAGCAAGTTGGCACTCTTTTCAAATATAAAAGCACTTTGCCTACTGCCCCCCAAAGAAGGTAAAACAAAAACGGTCAGGCTCCCAGAAGAATTACAAAGGAAAAAAATCAATGTATACATATAGAGCAAAAATATAAACATCTCCAAACACTGTAAACACAGACGACCTTTAGAGTCTGTTGCACATGTTTGTGCACAGTGAATACCTGTGCGTGTTACATGTATATTTGAGCAGACAAGTCTATACAAATGCACACGGTTACAGCACATTTAAATTCAGCCTGCAAATGATCAAGGTCTATACATCCTGAACCTAAACAAATTTAATTTTATTTAAAATGTAATTCACTCCTGACTTTCCTCTCCACGTTTCCCTCTTCCTCCGGCCCCCAACAACCGTTTAATAACATAGCATCAGTTGGAGAAAAGAAGGCAAGTCAGGCAAGCATTTTACGAGCTGGCAGGGAATTTGGTGAAGCGGTTGATTTAGAAAATCTGGCTGCTGGCTGCAAAGTTTTCTTAGCTATACTCCGATTCTGCAGTCTCTCCCCCTGCTCTGAGTCCCAATAGCGTTTAACCCATTAGCTGGCTCACGTCTCGGATTCTGTTCCGATTCCGTCTCGACGGGGCTGTGTACATGACTGGCACCCTACCTGCCTGGCGGAGCCCTGTCCTCCCGCCATTCCCCACCTCCTTCCCTTCCTCACTGGCATGTGCTCCTTATGTGCCTGGGGCCCATGCCATCGGGCCTGTCAGCCCGAAACTAATAGGCATCAAGCTCCCTATTCTGTCATCTCGACCGAGGGCTCTGAACAGGCTTCTCTCCTCACTGTAAGGGCTGCAGGTTTGTCTTCCTGTGCTGGCAGGGAGAGGGAGGCCTGGCACTGCCATCCCACATATGCAAAGCTGGGCCAGTGCCGTGTGAGGGGACCCAGGAGCTCCTGGCAGCCTGGCTCCGGGTAATGGTGTGAGAGGGGAGTTAAGGGAGTGCCCAGGGGAAACGTGCGTGAAGCCCAGGCTTGCCTCCCGTCAGGGCACAGGGCAGAGGTGTGACGGCTCTGACCGTTTCTCAAACTGGCCCCAGAGAGGAAGCGTCAGAAAAACCGCTGGCTTAGGCCGAGCGTCTGTGTGTTGCGGAGAGAAACTTCTGGGTAGGCATGGGCCTCAGCCTGGGCCTTCTTTCCTTTCTGCCATCAGACTCAATGGCTTCTTCGGTGGTTTCCAGGTTCTGCTGCTGATAACTGTGAGGAATAAAACCACGAAGTGATTCTAGGCAAGTCCTTCTCAGGAAGGAAGAGCCCCGGAAGATGGGGGCTTATTTCACTGAGCATCGTGTTCTCAAAGCTCACCCCGTTGTCGTATGCATCAGAACTCCGTTTCTTTTTAATGCCCGAACAATATTCAAATGCGTGGATAGACATGATTTTGTTGATCCGCTCACCTACCCATGGGCATGTGGGCCGTTTCCACCTTTTGGCTGTAGTGAATAGGGCTCCTAGGAACATGGGTGTGCTCCACACTTTTATATGTACGTATGCACCTACATAATAGACTTTTTTATGAACCAGTGTAAAACACTTTAAACTAAAGGGGTTGCTCCAGCCAAGAATTTAAAATGGTATCAGATACCTCACTTGGATCTGGCTTTCGGAGGTCAACCAAGTGCAGCTGGAATTCGCTGGAGAGCCAACGCATGGCTTCTAGCGCCATGGCATTCTCATCTGTGTGAGTGTGTGAGTGTGTGTGTGTGTGTGTGTGTGTGTGTGTGTGTGTGTGTGTCCAGCCCTACCCAGTGCTGCTGCTGCTTCAGAGGAACTATTAACACATTAATATTATCAATAGCAGGCCGTGCCTGAGCCATTAGGGATTTATGAAAACATCTGAAGCAAGTCGTTTCAAAGCGCTGATTTGTTTTATAGTCAGTATTACATTTTATGACAGGCTCTTTTGCCAGCAAAATGAGCGTATAAGCATCATACACAGCTCAGTAGACGGAAACCGGTGCCCTGAGCTGCCCCACAAATTTGTGCTCCAGATCCCTGGGGAAGCTTCTTCAATTTGCAGACAAACTCCTAACCCTTTGCTGAAGGGTCGGCCCAGTCCTTCATGGGGAGTGTGCCCCCCTTACATGTTTAGCCATAGAAAAACCACAGCCCCTTCCCTTCCTGTCATTTTCCTAAAAAAAAAAAAAAAAAAAAAAAAAAAAAAAAAAAAAAGAAGAAGAAGAAAAGAGTGCCTTATTCCTTAGGACACAATGAGAAAGCCCGTCTCCAGTAGACCAAAGCCAAACACTTCTGGCCACTTCTGCTTTCTGGGACAAACTCTTTAGTTTCAGACACGTCTCAGCCCTCGTGAGGACGCGGTGCCAAAGAAAAGGGGCCAGTTGGTCCCTGGGAGGAGGTGGATGTGTGTTTCTTAGCTTCCCTGAGCCTCTCCCTCTTCACTCAGACCTCCACCATCTCCACTCGGCCCTGCACTCCCAGGCCCAGATCAACCCCAAAAGAAGACTGGGGTGTGGGTGGACAGGGTGGGGGTGGGGCCCAGCGGCGTGGAGGGGAAACACAGCCCTCCTTCTTCCAGAAAGCGGGGGTTGCTGGGTCCCTCCCTCCGCCCCTCTCCGGGCCGGGAGATGGCACCACAAAGTTCCTGCTCACCAGCTCCCAGCGAGCGGGGTTTGTAATATTTTACAGCCGCTGTTTAACATTTCCCTACCTAGTTATTAAACACGAAAGGGAGTAAATTAAAACGGCAAACTAAAATGAAATAAAAGGCGTCTTTTCTTTCTGTAAAGAGACAACACCTAATTAAGGAATACTTGAGTCCCACAAAAATGCAGACTCTCGCGGGTGACATAAAACCTCTCCTTTTTAAAGGCAGGAACACAAAACCCCAGAAAATTGGGGACAGGCCCAAGAGGTAGCCCTTTAAAACAAAAAGCTCCTTCCTCTGGAGACTTCTGACTTGTTTCCCCCTTCCTTTTTTTTTTTTTTTTCCTCTTCCACAGCCCTGGGGGAGGATTAAATTCGAACGACTCCTTTGAGTCCAAGTTTTCTGGGCCGAGGCCAGGCAGGCACCAGGCCGCCCTCCCTTCCTGCCCAAGGCGACCTCCAGCTCCAGCTCCAGCTCCAGCTCCAGCTCCAGCCCAGCCAGCCCAGCCCGGAGCTGCGGGCCCTCCCCCTCTCCCTCCCCCCCTCCCTGCCCCTACTCTCTTCCCTCCCCCTCCCCCTCCTCCTTTTCTCCTTTTCCCCTTCCCCTCTTCTCCCATTCCCTCTCCCTTCTCTCTCCCCTCCCCTCCTCCACCTCCTTCCCCCTCCCCCTTCCTCTTCTCTCCCCTCCCCTCCTCTTCCCTCCCCTCCCCTCTTCTCTCCCCTCCCCCTCCTGTCCCTTCCCCTCTTCTCCTCCCCTCCCTCTTCCCTCCCCTCCCCTACAGGGCCTTTCAGTCCCAATTCACAGTCCATCCCAGCCTCTCCTTTGTCCCCTCCCACCTGCTTTTTCTTGGGGGGGGGGAGGGAAGGGGGGCACTACTCTCTGCAGCCGCCCAAACAGCACGCCCACCCCACCTTCCATTCCCCCCAGCCGCCCAGAGCTGGGCGAGCTGGCCTCCTCCTTTTTCCCTCTGGCTTTTATCTGGTTCCCGGCAAATACCCAAAGCTCCGGCCTCCTCCGGGGATTTCCCCCAGCCGGAGTCCCCCTCCCCCCCGTGGGGCACGGCCTCCTGGTCACACGGGGAGCCCCGCGGGGGCCTTTGCCCTGGGCCTGCTGCAAGGCACCTGCTGGGGAATCAAACTCCCAAAGTCTGGGTGCCCCACACCCGGAGGCGCAGCCCCCCGGGAGCCAGGCCTCCTGCTCCGGTCAGCGGGCAGGCTTTTCTGGGGGACAGAGGCCTGGAGTTCTTCCTTCCTTAGCCCTGTAGCTACTCTTTTTTTGTCTTTAATCCTCGGCTTTTCCCCCGTTGATTTTTAGAGAGAAGGACAGAGAGAAGTGGGAGGGAGAGAAGGAGAAGCAGCGATGGGAGAGACACGTTGATTGGCTGCCTCCCTGCCAGCGCCCTGATCTGGCCGGGGTTGAACCTGCAACCCAGGTGCATGCCCTTGCTTGAGAATCCAATTAGCAAACCTTTAAGTGCACGGGATGATGCTCTAACCACGTAGCAACACCAGCCAGGGCCCTGTAGTACTTCTTTTAGGAGAGTATCATTCTTTATATATTTTTTTAATTGATTTTTTTTGCAGAGAGGAAGAGAGAGGGATAGAGGGTTAGAAACATCGATGAGAGAGAAACATCGATCAGCTGCCTCCTGCAAACCCCACACTGGGGATGTGCCTGCAACCAAGGTACACGCCCTTGAGCGTCCGCAGGCCGACGCTCTATCCACTGAGCGAAACTGGTTTCAGCGAGAGTATCATTCTTGTTGTTTAGTCCTATCATTGAGGGCTTGGGGGTGGGGGTAGGAGGGAAAGAAAGCTACGGGGGGAGGCTAAACAGTTTGGATTGACATGTCTTGAGACATCTACACATTAAAGATACCCTCCCCCCAAGCTTGCCTTTCTGATATGACTTTGGGATTTCGAAGGTTTGAAAGTCCTGCAGAATTTTGCAATCACAATGCATGGGATGGAGCCAGAGATCCCCAGATCCCTGCTTACTAGACTAAACAGTAAAAGGACATCATTTCTTCTTTTCAAGACATAAGGAGAGGCTATTTTGTTGGCCTTTCCTTTTGGGATGGATCCTGTGTCTGGCTTTGCGTTAGCTGGGCAGACATGGCTGGCACCAAAGGAGCGTGTGGTAGCAGTGGTGTCTGGCCTTCCCTGATCGGCTGCAGAAACATCTGTGTGGCTGGCTCTGCCCAAGTCCAGGAGCCCAGGCCTCTTAGCTGCAGTCCTGCCTTCTCTTTTCTTCTCTGAAACATGAAGGGAGAGGGGGAAAAAAGTGTTTTAAAGTTCTTTAATTCCTTTCATCTACATTAAAATGCAATGCATATCATATTTCTGAGTGAAACCCTGGGTGGTATTTGTAGAAAGTATCTTACATCTATATTATATCTAAGCCTCGCACATGTATTAACTATTCGTTCACATACTACTTCTCTAAAGTAGAGTGGGATGGTTTCACTAGAACTGAATCAGAAAGTTAAGCTTACACAGTAGGAAGTGTAGAACCAAATTAGTTTAAAAAAAAAAAAAAAAGTGATATTGTAATTTGGTGACCAGATTTCTCAGGTTTTCTGACATAATAAGATCAGGGGAAGATCATGGCTCCATCAGTTGCTCTCTTTCAAAATTGCCCGACCCCATTCCCAAGCAACACTCCGGGCTGTGGTACATCTTCTTTAATGTACAATATAATATTTACACTGAGAAGACCCTCATCAGCTTCCCATTCAAATTCACCTTATCTCCAAAGTCAGCTCTTCCATCCTCTCTGTCCCCAGTCCTGTGTGATCATTCCTTTCTTTGAACACTGATGGCCAGACCGACAGCGTCCTCCGTAGCTCATCTAAATCCACAGCAAGGCTGCGAAGCACAGGCTTTCATTATCTCCGTGTCACAGATGAGGAAACTGAAGCACAGGGAGATAAAACGCTAGTTCGCGGTCACACAGTGAGAAGGATAGAACTAGGAATTGAACCTCTTCTACTCTGGGCTCCATAGTCCATGTTTCTGACTCTTATAGGATGCTGCCTTTCACCTCTAGGGCAGTCTTAAGACTCTGAGGCATCTTGTTTGAATTGTCTCACAGCTCAGTGAGTGCCCTTCACCACATGATGCTGGGCCATCCCCCCAGCTATGGGTGTATCCCATTTTGCCTTAGGTGTATAAAAGCACATTTTATCCTTCTTTTGCAATTGTAAGCTCCTTGAGAGGGGTGGCTGTATTGAACTGTTTTAAATGTCCTGTAGTACCTGTTACCTATTCAGTGCACATACTTGTACTTATTTTTGGAATAAAGCTACATCAACTGGAAAATCACTTGTTCCCCAAGTATTTGTTGAGTACTAACTATGCAGCAAGTACTATTAGGCTCTGGTGAGCAAGTCAGATAAGATTCCTGCTGTTAAGATACTTAATTTAGGTGTGTGTGTAGGGGGTTGGGGGATAAAGACACATATGTAAACCTTAATCAATAAAGAAAAAAAAATAATAAATAATAAATAAAATGGGGGGAAAACAACAATAATAATTTAAAAAAAAAAAAAAAAAGAGCTAGCCCTAACCGATTCGGCCCAGTGGATAGAGCATCAGACTGTGGACTGAAAGGTCCCAGGCTTGATTCTGATCAAGGGCATGTACCTTGGTTGCAGGCACATCCCCAGTGGCGGAGGTGCAGTAGGCAGCTGATTGATGTTTCTAACTCTCCCTCTCCCTTCCTCTCTGTAAAAAATCAATAAAATATATATATATTTAAAAAGCTAAAAAGTCTGGGGCTAACTAGGGAACTTAGCTCATGGACACCAACAATAATGTGGTGAAGAGTGGGGAGGGGTGAGTGGGGGTGGAGACGGTCAATGGGAAAAAAAACGGGGGAACATCTGTAACACTTTCAACAATAAAGATAAATTTAAAAAAATAAACTTAATTTTAGTTGAAACAGTTGGTAAACAAACAGATAAAATAAGAAAACTATCAAGTAGTATATTTGAAAAATCAGAATGGGTGATGACAAAGGGGTTCTTTGGAAAAATAAGATCTAGAACGGGTGAGCCATGCGGAGAGGAGAGGCACAGCATTCTAGGCCAGGGACTAGCTGGGCAGAGAGGCCTTGAGGCGGGAAGGGGATCCGTGCCCAGTTACTTGAGCGGTCTGCAGGATGTCTCAGCATGAGCACAGGTCTTAGCTCAGACTACTATAACAGAAGGCCCGAAACTGGGTGGCTTAAACAACCAACATTTACTTATCACAGTTCTGGAAACTGGAAAGTCCAAGGAGGTGGCAGGTGCCTGGAGAGGGCCTTCTCCTGGTTTGCAGATGGCTGCCTTCTCGCTGTGTCTCCCCATGGCGTGGCGGAGTCTTTTCCTTTTCTTATTTGGGCACTAATTCTATCATGGG
This sequence comes from Pipistrellus hanaki, assembly GCF_964339955.1. Taxonomy (NCBI): domain Eukaryota; kingdom Metazoa; phylum Chordata; class Mammalia; order Chiroptera; family Vespertilionidae; genus Pipistrellus; species Pipistrellus hanaki. The sequence continues at coordinate 35,716,222 of NC_140505.1, forward strand.
AGCCCCAGGTTCATGGCCTCATTTAAACTTAATTACTTCCGAAAGTCCTGGCTTCAAATACCATCGCATCGGGGCTTGGGGCTTCGACATAAGAGTTTGGGGCAGGGGGCCCCAGCACACAAATATTCAATCCATAGCAGCACAATTGACATTTCGGGCCAGATAATTATTAGTTGTAGGGGTCTTCCCTGTGCCTTGTAGGATGTTTAGCTGTATTCCTCCCACCCCCACCCCTGACCTCTACATATTAGATGATAGTGGTAACCTGCTCCCCTCTGAACTGTGACAATAAAAATGTTTCTTGATGTTATTAAATGTTCCCTGAGAGCAAAATGACCCATCCCTGGTTGAGAACCACCGCATGAGTGGGCCAGAAAGATGGCTAGCATGGCAAGAGCATGGTTAAACCGATGGATGAATGTAAGATGAGGTTGGAGAGCTGTAGGCTGTGCTCAGATCGTGTAAGGAGTTTAGATGTTACTGGAGAGGCAATGAAAGCCAGTGGAGGGGGTGAAGCTGGGGCAGGAGATGATGCAATTTACTGTTTTGGGCAGAGGGAGAGACTGGATGTTATGTGGGGGGACGAGGGGAGCAGGAGGTTTTGGGAGCAAGCTATTGCCGTGTTCCAGACGATGGGGGAAGGGAGATGGAGCAAAGCGGACAGGTTCTGGGTGAGTTTTAGACTTCTAGCTGACAGCACTTGCTGAATCGACAGTGACAGGTGAGGGAGGGAAGGATGAAGGAAGTGACTAACGATTTGAGTCCAGCGGTGCCATTAGAAAGGCCTTAGCTGGTTTGGGACAGAAGGTCATTGCTGTGGAGATGCCAGCGAGACAAAAGGATATTTGATTCTGGAGACCCAGGGAGAGGGTTTGGACATTTGGGACATACTGGTCTTTATTGGTATTTAAAACCATGTGACTGAATCGCCTAGAGCCTTGGTCGGCAAACTGCAGCTTGCGAGCCACATGCGGCTCTTTGGCCCCTTGAGTGTGGCTCTTTTACAAAATACCTCGGCCTGGGCGAATCTATTTTGAAGAAGTGACATTGGAAGAAGTTTAAGTTTCAAAAGTTTGGCTCTCAAAGGTAATTTCAATCGTTGTACTGTTGATATTTGGCTCTGTTGACTAATGAGTTTGCCGACCACTGGCCTCGAGGTAGTGTGTGAGTGCACAAGAGATGGGAGCCCAGCATGGGACAGACAGAGGAGGAAATAGAGAAAGGGCCAGACGGGCTCTCGGTGAGGCAGGAAAGGATGGTGCCATGGAAGTCAAAAGTGTATCAGGAAAGCCGAGTGCTCAGCTGACTGGGTGACATAGAACTGGTCCACGGCCTTTCTAGGGACAGTCTCTGTGGACAGGTTAGAGGGGAAGCCTGCTTGGGGGTTGAGGTGAGGAAAGAGAGTGACCCAGAACCTTCCAGGAGGATCGCGGTGAAGGGAGCGGAGTGTGGGGCAATAACACGTTGGGGACCAAGCTCACAGGAGTTTTCTCAAGATAGGAGGAGGTGGCACATGTTTGGTCACGTGGGGGCCGGGGAGCAGAGAGAATGAGAAAGGTCAATGGTGCAGGAGCAAGAGGGGTTGAGTTTTTTACAAAATGTATTATTGCAAAATATATATAACATTTGCCATGTAAGCTACTTTTTAAAAAAGTATATTTTATTGATTTTTTTACAGAGAGGAAGGGAGAGAGAGTTAGAAACATCAATGAGAGAGAAACATCTATCAGTTGCCTCCCGCAACCCAGGACATTGCCCTTGACGGGAATCAAACCTGGGACATTTTAGTCCGCAGGCCAACGCTCTATCCTCTGAGCCAAACTGGTTAGGGCTAAGCTACGTTTTTTTGTCACCTGAGGATATGTGTTTATTGATGAGACAGAGAAAGAGAGAAACATTGATGTGAGAGAGTAACATTGACCGGTGGTTTGCCTCCCATATGTGCCCAGACCAGGAATTGCACCTACAACCTAGGTATGTGCCCTGACAGGTAATTGAACCCGAAACCCTTTAATGCATGGAACGATGCCCTAACCAATGGAGCCACCTGGCTAGGGCCATTTTAGTTCTTTTTAAGAGTACAACGTGGTGGCACTAATTACATTCACAACATTGTACCACCAGATTATGCTATTTCCAAAAGCTTTTCATCACCCAAACTGAAACTCGAACCATTAAGCATGAATATCCTATTCCTCCTCTCCTCTCCCCAGAGAGGAATTTTTGAGCAGGACACTTCATCCCCAGTAACTGAAAGGGAGGTACAGAATGTGGCTAGAGGGAGGGGTGGGCTGGTGGTTTTGTCGAAGGGAAGATAAAGGGGCGTCTATCGGAATTCTCAAGTTTTCTCACTGAAGCAAGAGAATGAGGAAAGGGATGAGTGCAGGAGAGTCAGGAGAAAGGATGAAATAACCATTGGGAGAGTGGGGAAATGAAAAACCTGGGGCAGCATATCAGTGTTGATGGCCAGGGTCAAATGTTCCCTTGCTATTTGTGCACTTGAAATTAAAAGTCCAGCCGAAACTGGTTTGGCTCAGTGGATAGAGCGTCAGCCTGCGGACTGAAGGGTCCCGGGTTCGATTCTGGTCAAGGGCATGTGCATTGGTTGCGGGCACATCCCCGGTAGTGGGTGTGCAGGAGGTGGCTGGTCGATGTTTCTCTCTCATCGATATTTCTGACTCTATCTCTCTCCCTTCCTCTCTGTGGAAAATCAATAAAATATATTAAAAAAGAAAAAAAAATCCACTCACGGGTTTGGGCAGCCATCATCCCCACCATCTCCAGAACTTTTCATCCTCCCAAACTGAAGAGTAGCTCCCCATTCTCCCTGCCCCGGCCCCTGAAACCACAGGTGGAGTGTTTCTCCCCCAGCAGTGTCCGGGCGCATACACCGAGTGGGGGGACAGTTGAGTTTCGCAGGGTTGGCTAGGGAGAGGGATGGGGAGAAAGAGAGTAAAGGAATTTGAGGCAGGGGGTGATCATGAAACAAGGGCTGGGAAATGGCAGGAGGAGGATGTGTGTGTGTGTGGTGTGTGGTGTGTGGTGTGTGTGTGTGTGTGTGTGTGTGTGTGTGGTGGTGTGTGTGTGTGTGTGTGTGTGTGTGTGTGTGGTGTGTGGTGTGTGTGGTGTGTGTGTGTGTGTGTGCATGTGCAAAAGCTGACGGGAATTGGAGCCCAAAAGATGGTGCCATCTTCTTCCCTTTCCTTCCTCATGATGCAATAGATGGCAGGAGTCAAACTGCAATTCAAATTTATTACTTAATATGGTTTCCTACTGCTCGTGACATCCCTGAAGAACGCTCCACAGAGGAGCCCAGAATGGCCCCTGGAGTCACCTGGCATCACTCCCTCCCCCCATCCCCTACCTGCCACAGGTCGCTAGGAGGCAGCCACGCAATTAGGTAAGAGAAGAGGCATATGGTGTTTATTTGGGGGAAGAGGGACATTTTCTATGAATAGCATAGCTCTGTGAACAGACAGGCTGACAGATGATTCCACTCTATCCCATCACACAATATGGGCATCCGCACTGTGTGAAAACCCCCAAAGCGCCAGGAACTTGCAAACGTCCTCCTTGCTTTCTGCGCCTCAGCCCTTGCTTTCCCTTCGAAAGCGAAGCGGAGGGGGAAGGTCCTTTCTCAGACACCGTAGGCTCTCTCCCCTGACATCTCCTCAGAGCGCGCCTCTTAATGCGTTTCCCGTCCCTGGGCTGTTTTCTGTGTGATTGATGAAATCATGCCTTCTCTCCTGATTATCCTCTCTGGTGATTGTGGTTTTTGTTTTTTGTTTTTTTGTTTGTTTGCTTGTTTTACAGAGAGGAAGGGAGAGGGATAGAGAGCTAGAAACATCGATGGGAGAGAAACATAGATCAGCTGCCTCCTGCACACCCCCTACTGGGGATATGCCCTCAACCAAGGTACATGTACCTGAGCAGAATCGAACCTGGGACCCTTCAGTCCGCAGGCCGATGCTCTATCCACTGAGCCAAACCGGTTTTTTTTTAATTTTTGTCTATACATTTTTTGAGGGAGGAGGGGCTACAAATTCAATTCTTGGAAGATACCCTTGCATTGTGTGTCCAGGCCATTGCCCACAGCACAGAGGTCCTTGATGGGGAAGCAGGAAGCCACAGGAGGTGGGCTTTTCCAAAATGGAAGAAGCCGAGGCAGGTCATGTTGTTTATTATAGCACCGGATTAAATGATTGATAGATAAACCTAGTCTCACAGAGCGATGTTTACAATAATACTTCAGGGTTCGTCAGAATGGTTGTAACAGAATGACCCCTTGGTGGTACTTGAGTTGTGTGGAACTTTCTGTGATGGTGGCTGTCCTGTGCCCATTGAACTCATAAAATGTAACGAGGGCCACTGGCATTTGCTTTTTAATTTGAATTTAAATGGCCACATGTGACTAGTAGCTACCACGTTGGACAGTGGCGCTTGTAGGTACCGATTTATTAATGAGCTACAAGCATTTCAATGGATATAACATAATTTTAATTAAACTCATTCAGTATGCACATGATTATGATTGTCTTGGGCTGTGAGTAATGGGAACTTGCATAACCGGGCCATGCAGGCGAGGGGCTTGCATTTCTCCCATCCCGTGAAGGGAGGCGGCGCTGGGCAGCGGAGGGCTGGAGCGCTCTTGGCTTCCAGCTCTGCATCCTTAGGGTGCGGCTCTCCTGCACAAGGCGGTGAGAAGGCGGCTGCACTTTCCAGAACCAGCTGCCGTGTCCCGGGCAGGAAGAAAGGGCAAACAGAAAGCTTTGCAAGACAACGTGGCTCAACTCGAACAACCGAGAAATCTGTAAGCGTGAGCACAGGGGGTACATCGTCACCCTGGACCCGAACGATCCCGCTTCCAGGAGTCAGCCCAATGGGATCAGGTATAGATACAAGGTGACCCACACATATTCACTGTGGCATTGATGATGATTAAAAACAAAACAAAACTGGAAACAACCCAAACGTTCGTCGATAAGGGACCGTTTGGGTAATCCATAATATAAGCACATGGTCAAATACCATGTAATAAAAAGAGATGAGGCCCTACCCGGTTTGGCTCAGTGGATAGAGCATCAGCCTGCAGACTCAAGGTTCCCAGGTTCGATTCCAGTCAAAGGCATGTAACTTGGTTGTGGGCACATCCCCAGTAGGGAGTGTGCAGGAGGCAGCTGATCGATGTTTCTCTCTCATTGATGTTTCTGACTCTATCCCTCTCCCTTCCTCTCTGTAAAAAATCAATAAATTTTTTTTTTTTTTTTTTTTAGAGAGAGAGATGATGAAACACTACAGAAACAGCAATGGAGTGGCCTCCAACATTCAAGAATATGAAATAAAAAAGAACAACCTAGATATAAGAACAACATCGATATATCCATGTATGTACAAAAGGAAGGGAAGAAATACACAAACATATGTACTTGCTTATCTTTGCAAGGGAAACAAAGAAGAAAGGGAAGCAGTGTCTAGAGGAGGGGAAGGGAACACGGTGTGAGAGGCAGGGATGGAGGTGAGACAACAGGAAATGTACCTAAACGCTCTTTAAGGATAGAAGCCTCGTTTAGACATGTGTTTTCAGTTCATTGGCTAGAATTGGGCCGAATGGCCACACCCCACTGCCAGGGTGTGTGGGAGGAGAGTATGCTGCTGAGCAGATGACTCCTTCAAACCCAATCTGGACCGAAACTGGTTTGGCTCAGTGGATAGAGCATCGGTCTGTGGACTGAAGGGTCCCAGGTTCGATTCCTGTCAAGGGCATGTACATTGGTTGTGGGCACATCCCCGGTGCGGGGTGTGCAGGAGGCAGCTGGTTGATGTTTCTCTCTTATCAGAGTTTCTAGCTCTCTATCCCTCTCCCTTTCCTCTCCGTGGAAAATCAATAAAATATATATTTTTAAAAAACCAATCTGGATTCGGTGAAAGAGGAAGCAGGGGAGGGGACCAGACCTGGGGCAGCACCACCTAGGGTCTGTCACAGCTACTCCGTGTGCTGGGAATGTCCCCGCACTGGCCACAGCCGTGTTTCAAGTGTGAGGAAGGCCAGCACCGACCACACACCCACTGTGTGCCGCTGCGCTGGTGGCTGCACCGGGGCTTCCTGTCTCATTTGTTATTTCTAAGTCTAGTAGGGAGGGGCCGTTTTCATCGTCTTTCTGCACAGCAGAAACCTGAATGTAAGGCGATGAGGTAACCTGCCCAAGGCAGCAAGTGGCAGAGGACAGAGGTGAACCCCTGGTCTGCCGCTGGAATCAGACGTCAAACCCCACAGGGCACTGCGTTCTGGCCGCCACCAGCCCAGTCGTTCACTGACGTCACCTGCTCTCTGGTAAAACGTGATCTGAAAACGGTCACACTTACTAGTAGATGTATTTAGCGTTCCACTGCTTGGTATGGACCCACAAGAATTGAACACAGGGACTCCATCCGAGGTTTGCAGGTTTCCCATCCCCAATGTCTTGTTTTCTTCCACGGAGGGTGGGTTCCTAGACACTAAGCTGCGGCAACCACTTCTAGCTGCCCCAATGTCTCTTTCTTTTCTTTCTTTCTTTCTTTCTTTCTTTCTTTCTTTCTTTCTTTCTTTCTTTCTTTCTTTCTTCTTTTTTTAAAAAAAATATATTTTATTGATTTTTTTACAGAGGGGAAGGGAGAGAGGGAGAGAGAGCTAGAAACATCAATGAGAGAGAAACATTGACCAGCTGCCTCCCGCACACCCCCCACTGGGGATGTGCCCACAACCAAGGTACATGCCCTTGACCGGAATCGAACCTGGGACCTTTCAGTCCGCAGGCCGATGCTCTATCCACTGAGCCAAACCGGTTTCAGCCCCATGTCCCTTTCTTGGTAACGTTTCAGGATTGGTGTTGCTGAGTCCTTGCCCAGAAGATAAGAATCTGCTTTCCTTGGCCATCCACGCCCCTATGTCTTGGGAAGGCAGCAGTGTTTGTCTCTCTGCTGGTGGCTCTTATTCCTGCCCACCAGTGGGGTCTGTGGGGTCCAGTGAGGTTTTCCTGGACCCCACACCCTGGCAGTAGACTTTGACTTCATTCCCATGAGAGCCTCCTCCTGCCCTCCCCCCCTCAAACCCCCACCTCCCAGCTCCTTCAGCTCCTGGTTTCTGCTCCCGTTCTTCATCAAGCTCCTGCCCCCTTCTCCTCCTTTCTCCCCTAACCTACCCCTTCACCTCACTCCTAATCTCCTTTGTGCCCTTGTTTTGGCTCCCCTGCCCGTGGCATAAATTTGGGACCTGGGCAAACACTGGAAAGTTTTTCAGTGACCACTGCTCTGCTTGGCACATTCTGTGCCTGCCCATGGGACAATTAATAATAAATCAGTGAAATGCGTTTCAATAATTCTCTTTAAGTTCTTGGAGACAGCTCTCAGGGAGGGCTAAGGAAATGGCAGCCCTCAGAACTTCTTCGGCTCTGTATCTTCAAACAGTTTGGCTTGATCAGTGTCTATAAATAGTCAATGGGGTTAGAACTAATGGAGGGTGAAGGCGGAAAGGGAATCTGGAGACGCCAGGCTCAGCATTTACTCAGTCACCCTGGTTCAGTGCAAGACCCAGGGCTCCCTGGGTGCACAGCTGCCTCGGCAAATAAGGAATGTGGGCGGTGGGGGCTGAGAACATGGAGATGAGGGCCCTGTACTAAGAGCAGGCGTCAGTGTTAGCTGGGGTGCGATGGCATACGTCGAGAGGACCGGGAAGCACATCCGTTTTCATAGTTTTTTTGTCATTAAGAAGAAAAATGTGCCCGGCGAGTGTTGCTCAGTGGTTTAGCGTCAACCTGTGAACCAGGAGGTCACAGTTCAATTCCCAACCAGGGCACCTGCCCAGGTGATGGGCTCGATCCCCAGCGTGGGCCTGCAGGAGGCAGTTGATCAATGATTCTCTCTCATCATTGATGTTTCTCCCTCTCCCTCTCCTTTCCTCTCTCTGAAGTCAATAAAAGACATGTGTTTTTTTAATTTTTATTTTTTATTTTTAAACACATCTTTATTGTTCATATTACAAATGTTCCTCATTTTCCCCCCCTCCATTGCTCCCCTCCACCAGGTTCCCACCCCACCCTCTGCCCTTTCCCCACCCCCTATTGTCCTCATCCATAGGTGCACAGTTTTTGTTCAGGCTCTTCCCACACACCCCCCCACTCCCCTTTTCCCCAAGAATCATCAGTTCACTCCCCTTCCATATCTCTGATACTATTATATTCACCAGTTAATATTATTCATCAGATTTTTTAAATTCCCTTGGTTTTTAGATTCACTTGTTGATAGTTATATATTTGTTGCTCATAATTTTTTTTAAATATATATTTTATTGATTTTGTACAGAGAGGAAGGGAGAGAGATAGAGAGCTAGAAACATCTATGAGAGAGAGTCATCGATCAGCCGCCTCTTGCACACCCCCTGGGGATATGCCCACAACCAAGGTACATGCCCTTGACCGGAATCGAACCCGGGACCTTTCAGTCCCCAAGCCGACGCCCTATCCATTGAGCCAAACCGGTCTCGGCTGTTGCTCATAATTTTTATCTTTATTTTCTTCCTCTTCCTAAAGAACCCCCTTCAGCAATTCATATAATTCTGGTTTGGCAATGATGAACTCCTTTAGCTCTTTTTTTTTTTTTTTTTTTTTTTTGTAAAGCTCTTTATTTGGCCTTAGATTTTGAGTGATAGCTTTGCTGGGTAGAGTATTTTTGGCTGTAGGTTCTTGCTATTCATCACCTTGAATATTTCTTGCCATTCTTGTCTGGCCTGTATGGTTTCTGTTGAGAAATCAGCTGACAATCGTATGGGTGCTCCTTTATAGGTAACTACCTGCTTTGCTCTTGCTGCTTTCAATATTCTCTCTTTGTCTTTTTCTCTTAGAATTTTAATTATGATGTGTCTTGGTGTGGTCCTCCTTGGATTCCTTTCGTTTGGGGTTCTGTGCGCTTCCTGGACTTGTAAGTCTAATTCTTTCACCAGGTGGAGGAAGTTTTCTGTTACTATTTCTTTCAGTATGTTTTCTGTATCTTGCTCTCTCTCTTCTTTTGGGACCCCCATAATTCTGATGTTGGTTTGCTTGAAGTTGTCCCAGAGGTTTCTTACATTATCTTCAACTTTCTGGATTCTCTTCTCTTCTTGCTTTTGTGGAGGAATGTCTTCTGGCTCTTTATGTTCCAAATCTTTGACTTGATTCTTGCGATCTTCCATTCTGTTTTTAGAACTCTGTATATTTTTTATTTCAGACCATGCATTCTTTATTTCTAGTTGATCCCTTTTCATAGCCTCTTAGGTCTCGTTTATTTTATCGGCCTTTTCTAGGAAATTCTTGAAAAAGCTATAACCGTGGTTTTGAACTCTATATCCAGTAGCTTTTTGTCCTCCATTTCTTGTCCTCCATTGTGATCTGTTTCCTTGTCTCAGCATTTTCGCAGCTTCCCTGAGTTGTAGGGTGGCTTTGTGTGCTAAGGTGTCCTATATGGTTCAGTGGGTCAGTCTCCCAGTTACCTGAGGTGGACACTCTTGGTGCCCCCTTTTGTGGACTGTGTGTACAGCCTTGTTGTAGTTAAGTCTTGATTGTTGTTGGTATCACTGGGAGGAACTGACCTCCAGGCCAATTGGCTGTGAGTATCAGCTGTGTCAATGCCAGGAGACAGCCTTATTCAACTAGACTTGGCAAATTGCAAAAGTCTCTGTGCTCAGCTTGGATGGGGCGGAGTTTCAGGGTGGAGCCTACAGCCTTGGCTTCCATCAGCCCTGCCCTGTGAGGTTCCTGAGACTCAGCGTTCCTCAGTGTCCTTTGGTACTCGCTGCAAGCACCTCTGAGAGAAAGGTGCCCTCAAGTTTCGCCCACTACCAAACAGTCTAGGCTCTCCCCCAATGAGCCTGGAACTGGAGTTCAGTTCAGTTGGAAGTGGGGTTCAGAGCAGTCTGGAGCTTTTGTCTCCTTCCCATGAGGGCAATCCAGCGGCACAGTCAACCATCCGTTCTCTGTGCACAATGTGCACGCCTCTGGGACTTCCTTTTGTCACTCCCCTGAGTTTCCACCTTACAGCCCAGACTCCCTCCTTATGTGTCTGGGTCCCCAGGGTCTCGCCCAGAACTGGGGTTCAGTGCAGTCGGAACTGGGGTTCACAGTCTGGAGCTTTTGTCTCCTTCCTGCTAGCTAGGACAATCTAGCAGCAGAGTCAACAGTCCATCCTCTGTGCGTAATGTGCGCGCCTCCAGAACTGCCTTTCGCCGCTCCCCTGAACTTCCGCCTTACAGCCCAGCCTCCCTCCTTATGTGTCTGGGTCCCTAGGGTCTTACCCAGAACTGGGGTTCAGTGCTGTCGGAACTGGGATTCAGCACAGTCCAGAGCTTTTATCTACTTCCTCCTAGGGAAAACCAGCCAGGCACTCAGCTGCCTCTCCTCTCTGGCTCCATCCTCTCCCCGCGCATGCACCGTGTCTCTGTACCTTAGGCTTTTACAGCTCCTCTGATTTTTCTTCTGGTTCTCTCTTTCCTTCTCATTGTAGAATTTCCAGTCAGTTGACTTTCCTGTAGTTCTGGGTAATGTCCATTTTGTATTTTAGTTGTATTTTTTTGAAATTGTTGTGTGAGGCTGCAGTTAAGTATTTACCTATACCGCCATCTTGGTTTCTCTCCTGTGGGTGTTTTTTTTTTTTTTTAAATTAAGAAAAAAATTATGGGCTGCAAATGGCACTGAAAATGAGAAGCCTCTTTAGTGATGAACTTCACAGGAAGAACGAAAGCAACGTTTATGTCCTGACCACAGGTCCAAGGGCAAGCCAGGCAAGGATGAGAGGGTCGGCAGGGATTAAGGGGGGGTGGGGCAGGGAGAACATGTGAATGGCTTGGCACAGCCCTGCCCGGGTCTGGCCAACAGGAGGAGGCCTCGGGAGAAAGCCTTCCTTGAGGAGCATCAAATTCTTCCCCAGCTTTCCACTGTCACCGTTTTGCATGTGGGATTCAAGTTTCTCTCCTTGTCTTCTATCCAGCTTATGACTAGTTATTAGTCACAATAACTATTTAGGGTAATTCACTTTTTCATTTGATCAGTGTTGATTGTCAACATGCCAAATCCATGATCTTCCTGGCTGACATTCTGGGTCACGTAGCAGGTGAGGACAAACTGTTCTCCCCTCCTCCACTGGCCTGAGGAGGGGCTCTGGTGGGTTCTGGCTGATGGACTTGCAATGTCCAGAAGGAAGGGCTCATCATCAGTAGGTACACTTCATAAGTGGAGATTACGGCAACTGCTGTTGATGGGAATAAAATACTGTATTTGCATAATGCTTGTTAACATCCAGTCCGGTAGGTTCTGCGGGATGAAACGTCCCACACACCACGTCTGAGGATCCATGCAGCGTGCTGCCCTGCAGCTTAGGGGAACGCTGTGGGCACAGGTTCTGAACGGTGCTCCCCTTTAGGCAGCAGAGTGTTTGTGGGGGTCTAATTCAGAGCACAAAGTCTGGTGGGGCCCTGTCACCTTCAAGCCCAGATGTTCTTTCTCCGGCTCACCTCGTGGCACAGGTTCTGATGCAGGTGGTTCTGGGATCTTGGTGAGAATGTGTGTTCTAAAGCAGTTAAGTGTCGGGCATCATTTTGATTTCTATGTTACCTGTCTGCCTGTGTGGACAAATACAAAGTTTGTTGCCTTCTATTTGAAATGTACTATTAGCCCGGCTGGAGTGGCTTAGTGGTTGAGCATTGACCTATGACTCAGGAGGTTACAGTTCGATTCCCAGCCCGAGTTGCTGACTCCATCCCCAGTGGATGGTGTAGAGGGTGGCTGATCATCAATGATTCCTTCTCATCATTGATGTTTCTATCTCTCTCTCCCTCTCCTTTCATTTCTGAAATCAATAAAATCATATTTAAAAAAATAAAATGTACTATTATGATTAATACCTATTGTTACATGCTTATTGAATATCAGATTTTTAAATATATATTTATCATTATTGACTTCAGAGAATAAGGGAAAGAGAGAGTAAGATAGAAACATTAATGATGAGAGAGCATCATGGATGGGTTGCCCTTTGCCCACTCTCCACTGAGGATGGAGCCCACAACCCGGGCATGTGCCCTGACTGGGAATCGAACCATGACCTCCTGGTTCATAAATTGACACTCAGCTTCTGAGCCACACCCGCTGGGAGCATATCAGGCTCTATACCCACGTGCTAAGTGCTTTATACAATAGTCTCATTCATTCCTCAAACAGCCCCATGAGGTAGGAACCCAATTATTATTCTCATCCTGCAAACAAAGAAACAGAGGCTTAGATTAGAGGTTGCATGGGTTGGTCAGGGACTGCATGGCAGGGACAGGATTTGTATGGTTTCAAAGCCCACACTCCAAACGGCATATCAGACCACCTCAGCTTCAAGCAGTTGGGTTTGATGTATTTCCTTCATGGTCTCCACACAACCAGCTCCTTACAGCTTGCCCCTGCTCCCCAAGCCCGGCGGGCTGCCTCTTCTGCTGAGAATGAATGATGGCGGGCGCCTGGGGTGGCATCCAGGTGGCCTCCCCGGCAAGCTCCCCGGCCCAAACCAAACGGTGAGATCAAGCCCCTTGGGGTGTCATTTCCTCACCCCTCCAGAGTAACTCGGTTGTTCCTGCTTGCCCCGTGTTTCTGTTTCCTCGCTAAGCCCATATTAGTCACCGGGCCATGTCAGCATGTGAATGGACTCACTGTGCTCCATCCGGCAGCTGCGGCGCTCCAAGCACTTGCCCCACACACGGCAGACACAGGAGCTGGGCGCGGGGTGGGAGCCGCAAGCGACCAGGATCCCCGCAATGACAACCCCCAGCCTGGAGAGAACGTGCCAGGGGAGAAAATGCCATTCTGGTATTCAGAAGCGATCGGCCCCCATTCAGCGCTCCCCCCGCTTCTCCCCTGGCAAAGTAGGGAGGACATTCCGTGCGTGGAGAGGAGACTCCATGAAAATGTCCTCTCTCGGGCGGGGATCTCCCCCACTCGGAACAGAGCCCATATGTCCAACAGGGTCTGAAATCACACCGGCCGGCCATTGTCACATGCGCATTTGGACCGCAGGTAGTCCTCACGGGGGCCCCTGTAATTCGAGTCAAAACAGCCTCCTCCGTGACAGGGAGGCGGGGAGGGAAAGTGGTAGTTGTGATTTCAACAAGCCCGAGGGCTGTTTTTTCTAAGAATCTCTGCCAGCGGCCACTGAGCATTCTCTGTGTGCAGCACCTACCGGAGATCTCAAAAATGCAGGAGCTATCAGATTCCAAATTAAACACCTCGGTGCGGCTGTGCGCTGGAGAGGCAGCCGGTCACGTGGGCCTGGGCTTGGAAAAGACCAGAATCTGACTGTACTTGCTGCTTTTTATGGAAACCCTCCTCACGGGCCTCTTCAGCACCATGCATTAAATGCTGGGGTTTGAAGCTATCGGGCCAATGGAGCTCAGAAAACAGTCAGCTTTGAACCTCTGGCCTCCGTGGGCTATTATGATGCAAGCATGTGGAGTTTTTGTTGTTTCCTTTTTGATTTTTTTTTTTTTTACACCATTTTTACACACAGTGGGCTCTTTAGCTTCCATCTGGCTCCTCTTAGGACTCCTTTTTTCAGAAGTAAGCACTGGTCAGATTATAGCTAACATTTTCTCCTTTCCCCTAAATATTAATTTTAATACCAGAGAGGGAAAGAATGAAGATGTGTCTCTCAAGATTGAGGTGTATTAATGGGTTCTCATGAACGCGGTCTGTGGGTCAGCGTGCTGGCTTCCTATCCTGGCCCTGTACCTCCCTGGCTGTGGGGCCTTGGGCAAATGACTTAGCACCATAAGCCTCGGCTTTTTTACCTATACAACTAGAGGCCCGGTGCACAAAATTCATGCACTGGGGCGGGGGGGGGGGGGGGGAGGGGGCAGTGTCTCTCAGACCGGCCTATACCCTCTCACAGTCAGGGAGCCCTCAGGGGATGTCCAACTGATGGCTTAGGGCATCATTAACACTCCTCTTGAGGGAGTGCATTGACCACCAGGGGGCAGCTCCTGCATTGCATATCTGCCCCCTGGTGGTCAGTGTGCGTCATCGTGATCGGTTGTTCTGACATTCGATCAATTTGCATATTAGCCTTTTATTATATAGAATGGGCATAATGATAATGAGAACTAGCTTATTAGATTGTTGTGTGAATTCAAACGAGTTAATTAACAAAATACTTAGCACAGTACCTGGCACAGAACATAAAACGTACAGTTTTTACCGTTTGTAAGACTGCAGCTCGGTGTCACGAAGAACACTGACGTTGTTGTGAAACCACCACAGCCATCCACTTCCAGAACTTTCACATCTTCTCAAATCGAAACGCTGTGCCCGATAGAAAGTCCCTCTTCTTCCCCTCCTCCCTCGGCCCTTGGCAACCACTATTCTATTTTCTGTCTCTATGAATTTGCCTTCTCCAGGAAGCTCGTGTAAATAGAATCATACAAAATTTGTCTCTTTGTCACTGGCTTACTTCACTGGGCGTAATGTCTTCAAGGTGGTCCATGTTGTAGCGGGTGTCAGAGTTTTCTTCCTTTTTAAGGCTGAACAATACTCCACGGCATGGATGTACCATGTTTTATTTACCCACTCACCTGTTGATACACGATCTGCTGAACATTTTAATAACGGTCCTTCCTTTAAGGAACTGGCAGTCTGAGTGTGTAGGACCAAGGAGTTTAGTTCACTGGGTTCTTAGCTCTCTCTGAGGTAGGCCTTTTTGGAGACAGGTGGCAGCATTGGCAGTGATACCAGCATATTGTGGGCACCAATATGTCCATCTGCCCCTAAAGGTGCTCTCTGCCAGGTTGGCACGGTGCCTGACATCCCAGCAGGAAGGTTACCTGTGACATGGAACCGAGTTCCTGGGAGGAGGAGTCCTGCGTGTCAGAGGGAGTGTAGTGGGCTGGTCACCTGGAACAGAGTTCCGGGAAGGCCGTCTGGGGCGAGCATGCTGGGGAAAGGCAGGGAGAAGATGTGAAGCTGGAGACCTTGTTCAGCAGCCTGGGGTGGACGGCAAGGCCTCAGACAGCACAGGGGAGGTGCAGCCTTTAGGGCAGCACTTCTGTTCCTGGGGTGATGTCCCCAATCATGCCAGAATTCCTCTGTGGCCCCTCCATTCCTTTGCCCAGTTCCCACTTGCCCCATGATCTCTTTGGAGTCTCTGTCTCCCATTTACCTTCTTTCTAGCCTATCTGGAGTGCACCCCACCCATAGGTCTCTACTTCCTAGCTTCCTCTCACTTCTTTGGGTTTTAGTAGGAAGTCTGAGGTCTCTACGAGGAAATCTAGTAGAGAGGCTTGCTTCATCCTTGTTCTAGGTCAAGCATGTCAAACTCAAAGGCTAGCATGGGCCAAATAAATGAGGCACGCAGCCCCGCGGGCTGCTAGTTTGACATGCTTGTTCTAGATGGTAGCTAGTTCAGGTTAAATGTGCTGAGTGGGACTGGAAGAATAAAACAAGGATCCTGGAGAATCCAAGTGATTGTTCTTTCCACATTTCTGAGCAAATGAGGGGTCATGGCAGTTGATGGGGATCCAGGTGGCAGAGGTACCACTCCAGTCTGCTGTGCGGTTATTTTTGTCCAGTCCAGGGACAAAAGTGTAGAAGCCAGTGACGAGGACAGTTTCGGTGTGATGGGTACTGACATGCAGGTCATGCAGGGACCAACGGGGGCACGAAGGAGCAGTTGGGGCTCGGTGAGTCAGGAAAGCTCACTTGACTCAGGTGCGGCATGACGTCATTGGGTTTTGGCACCCGCCAGAATCCAGGAACCCATGGTGCTATTCTATATATGGAATTATCCACTTTTCCTATCGTGCATTTATGTTGTAAGAGAGACAATATTAGAAAATGAAAGGCCATCAGCTGGGGTTCAGGCGGAACATTCTGCTGGATCTCATGCTGTAGCAGTTGCTTTACTCACTCTTGCCTATGGCCTCTTCCTCACAGGGCCGTTCGGGGATTTGCAAATTGATGCTCATGAGCCGTTGGAAACCCTGTGCAGAGAAACATGTTAGGTCAGCATCAAGTAAAAAGCATTTCTTATTTTCTTAGCGACGGCCAAACAACAGAAGTATATACCAAAGCAGCGTTAGCTATTCAATTGATCAAAAGGCAAGGGGAAAGATGTTAAAACATTATACTTGAAACCTCCTGAGTACACAAAAGTGCAAAAGGAGAGGGAAACTTTGATGATGGTTCAAACTTTGGTCATTAAAATGAATAGAAAACATAAACAAACTTCACCATAAACTAAATTCAGGGGCTCTCATCCTGGCTCGGTAGCTCAGTTGGTTAGAGCATCGTTCCCAAATGCTAAGGTTTCGGGTTCAATCCCGGTCAGGACACATACATACCATACAAGCATCAACCAAGGAATGCACAAATAAATGGAACAACAAATTAAGATTTCTCTCTCCCACCCCCCTTAAGAAAAAAAAAATCAATCAATAAAAATTAAAAAATAAATTCAAAATAAGACAAAATAAGAAATATTGTTCATCATTAGAATTACAGAATTGCTTTCAGGCCCTTGAGAGCTGAAATCTGGATATCAAACCAAGTTCAAACAGCATGACCTCCACTGTGTATGTTTTGAATAGGAGATTGTTGGCTTAGGGCGGTGCTTATTGTTTCATTTATTTATAATAATGCTGCAGATCTCTATTGTATCTATTCACCCCGCAAATACACACATCTCCCCATTCAAATAACTAGTAAGTCCACTGGTAGAATGGCCTCAGATGGGAATGCAGCATTTCAATGTCTGCCAATTCAGCAAATATTTTAAAAACAATATTTAAATTTGTTTGCAAGTTATGAACCTATAGGTTATTTTACTGTAAAAAGAAAATGTAATAGTCTCTCTCTTTTATCCTGGGGACTCCATCACATAAATTTCTGTAACTCTAGATTAGGGGTGTCGAACTCAATCAGAGACGGGGCCAAAATCTAAAATCCAGCCTAAATCGCGGGCCGAATGGTTTACTGAACAGTCATAAACTGACAATGTCATAAACTGACAGCGGAGTGCAGTGATGACAGCGCAGTGCGGGCCACATTGCAAGGCCTGGCGGGCTGGATTTGGCCCGCGGGCCTTGTGTTTGACACATGTGCTCTAGATATTGGCTGGAAAAAAAAAAAGGGGGGGGGGGCGTTTAACATGACAGCTAGTGACTTTTAGGCCTTTATCCAAATATTTCCTCCTATTTCTAAAACACATAGAAAAGTGATATGTCTGCTTTCTTAAAGGATTTTCCAGGGATTATCCCCTTCAAGTACAGTAATCCCGCGCTGAGTCCGGTTGTCAGTTTCATTAAGAAGGCAGTGGCTCTTCTTGGCATACGCGTCCTTCCGCGGGGCCGGGCGAGCTGCCTGCGGCGCCTGCTGGCGAGGAGCACCCGGAGGGGGAAGCTTTCGAACGACGGTCAGAATTCTCCTAAGAACCATTTTATTTATCTTAGAGTTAGTGGTGGCGGATGGTTATAAAAGGACTTCTTGGTGGACTTGTGACTCTTCTTGTGTTGGGGGGGGTCAGGCAGGGAAGGACTCGGAAGCTGACCCTATTTCTGGGGTGCTCCCGTTAGCCGGGAGGCGTGGCCTTTGCCTGCCCATTTGCTATGTCTGAGTTTGAATTTGGTTATGAGTGGCAGATTTTACTGTCTTTCTTTGTTGGGAAGAATCTTGCATAAAAGTGCTTTTGAAGAACTTTTGCAACGAAGCTGGGAGCCATTTAGAGAACTAGATACACAGACAGGGGAGAGCTGGGGGGAAGGGGGCAGGTGCATGGAATTAGCCCAAGGAATGGCCCGGGAAGCCGAGAAAGGAGCTCTCTCAGTACCAGTCTTGCTGCCACCGAGGCAAACGCCAAGGCTGTGGGGCCAGGGGACCTTCTTAGGAAGGGGCGACAACCACACCACTCCCTTTCTGGCGAAGTACATGCCGCACAGATTATACCACCAGCGGCCGGATCCATGCCCTGCTTCTCTCTGGAGAAGGAAGGCCATGGAGATGAGGGAGGAGATGGAGAGAGCAGAGAGGGTGGGTGGGATAAACGTGAAAAGCTGACTGCAGTGCCTCCAACCTTTTCTCCACCGTGGCACAGGAAAAATAATAATATTTTCAGAGCAACTGGGCAGCTCTTGGCAGGAGAAGACCAGCGTGGAAGCTCCAGTCATTGTGGGTCCAAGTGTCCCCGCTCAGCCACCGAGGAGCTGAGGTCGGGGGCTCAGGCACACGGATACCCCGTTCTTTCATAGGGATGGGGGAACTCTTTGTCTAGTGAACATCATGACTACACAGCCACAGGATGGAGATCACGGGGCCCTTTTAGCATCTGGTAAAAGTTATGGGCCCCTCCCCCAGAAAGGCTGTTATGTCACACACATCGGATTTTTGCTCACAATTTCAAGGAATTCATGGAAATGCTCAAGTCTTGCTTTAGATAGTTCATCAAGGAAAAATGTGTTGATGAATAAATAAATTCAAAGTCATATAGATAAATTCAGCAAATCAGATTTTAAAAAATTCATCTAAAGGATGAATTGTGGACTCTTTGGGTTTTAAAATGCCTTTCTATAAAGCTCTTGCTTTAGAAATGGTTTGAAAGCTGGAGACACTAAGCAGACAATAGCCAGGCCAGGTAATTAGATTCAAACAGCTGAGAACATTGAAGTGGTTGAACAGATTGCTTAGCTCCACGTTGTCTACTTTTAAAAGGTAGCCACGTGCCCTAACTGGTTTGGCTCAGTGGATGGAGCGTTGGCCTGCAGACTCAAGGGTCCCAGGTTTGATTCCGGTCAAGGGCGTGTACCTTGGTTGCAGGCACATCCCCTGTAGGGGGTGTGCAGGAGGCAGCTGATTGATATTTCTCTCTCATCGATATTTCTAGCTCTCTTTCCCTCTCCCTTCCTCTCTGTAAAAAATCAATAAAATATATTAAAAATAAATAAATAAAAGGTAGCAATGTTACCTCGGCTGGGGTGGTTAACTGGTAAGTGGTCAGTTAAATCAGTGGCACAATTTTAATTTCTGAACCCATTTCTTTCAAATGGGACCTTCTTTAATGTTCTCAGCAGGCATGGGGGTGCTGTAAAGGATGCCCTCACAGGATTTCCAAGTTTGACCCCGGGCTGCTTGGGCATTTTGCCCCCAGGGCACTGCTCCTTGGTTCCCAGTCATTTGTTCTGAGGGACTCAGCTTCGCTTGCCCAGATAAGCCCATATGTACGCTTCCAGCACCCAGGGTACTACGATGACAGGTACTCAAAACAACACATTCATGGCTCCATGCCTTCCCAATTACTTCTGAAACAAAATAAAAACCAGATCTGAAAAAGACGAAAAGGCGAGAACAGGGAGGGAGCAGCAGTGTTACCTTGGATAATGTTTGACTTCTGTTAGTTTAATCTCAGGTCTCACGTCACGTGAAAGCTGTGTCTTTGCAAAACACAGCCTGGAGGGAAATTTTGCCAGTGTCGTGCTCTGGTGAGTTAATACGCATCTAAACAGTTTTGTAACAGATTATTTACTGACGGGAACAGAATGCCTTGGCAAGGGGTGTTGTAGAGAGAGCTGTTCTGTTGCATTAGTTTATTCCACATTTCAAAATAATTTCCACAGACCTCCTGGTTCTGATAGGTTTTCTCAAGCTCTTCCCTCTTTGCCCTGACTGGTTTGGCTCGATGGATAGAGCGTCGGTCTGTGGACTGAAGGGTGATTAAAAACAAAACAAAACTGGAAACAACCCAAACGTTGGTCGATAAGGGACCGTTTGGGTAATCCATAATACAACCACATGATCAAATACCATGTAATAAAAAGAGATGATGCCCTACCTGGTTTGGCTCAGTGAATAAAGCATCAACCTGCGGACTCAAGGTTCCCAGGTTCAATTACAGTCAAGGGCATGTACCTTGGTTGCGGGCACATCCCCAGTGGGAGGTATGCAGGAGGCAGCTGAATTGATGTTTCTTTCTCATCCATATTTCTGACTCTATCCCTCTCCCTTCCTCTCTGTAAAAAAACAATAAAATATATATTAAAAAAAAAAAAAAAAAAAAGCGCGTTTCTCTACTAGTTGGTAAAAGGAAAGAACTGACAGGTAGGTGAGATTATGTTGCCCTCTGGTGTCAGCCAACCCAAAGAAAGAGCTAGAACTCAGAAGATAAGAAGGAAGTAGGAAGAAGACACTCCATCCCTAAAGGTGGAGATGGAGAAGGACGGGAATGGAGAGGGAAGAAGGGAGATGAGCCTGGCATGCTATACCCATTGGGTCTTCTTCTCGTTGGTAAATGGTGGGATTGCACCTCCCCATCGAGCTGAGGAGGAGAGTGCTATCCCCAGGGCCATCTGCCTGGCGGCCCTGGAGCCTCTGTGATCAGTGATGGGGAAGAGTAAGCTCCTGCAGAGATGGGGGTAGGACTCTCTCTTTGGGGAACCAATTGGGAAGAGAACTGAGCGATGGCCAACCATCAGCATTGCAGATTCCTAACTCTTCCTTGAGATGGAGACTGAGATATTCATCCCTTTCAGGGGCATCCACCAATACCCCACATAGGGGCAGGGCCTTACTGTCTAGCTCTTCAGTATGTGCCTGGGCATGAGGGCCTTGGTGGTGCTGGTAGGTGGTGACAATGCCACTGGTCCCTGGAGCTCCTCCTTACCCCAGCTCTTCCCCCTTGCCCTATTGTCAGACTTTCCCACCCTCTGGCCGTGCTTGCCAGGATTCATAAGCAGGGTATGGCTGGTTCAGACAGCTTATTAGATCTTGAGTCATTTTTAAATGTGTTTTCCTATCATTGCCTTTTTGTGCCTTATACAGGGACAGGCATCACATCTTTTTGATGCAAGCTGTGGTAAGTCAGTGACATATTGCTGAGGATTTTTCTTATAGAAACAAATAATTTACTAGTAAAGAAATCAATGGAAGCCTAGAGCAAAAATGTGGACAAAGGCTCTGGCCGGTATGGCTCCCTTGACTGGGCATGGAGGCAGCTGATGTCCCTTTCTCTCCCTTCCCTTTCTCTCTCCCCTCCCTTTCTCTCTCTCTAAAAAGTCAATAAAATATAAGTAAATAAATAAAAAGAATGTGGGCTAGGTTTGGGCAGAGGCACGGGAAGGTCAAGCATTCCATCTTTGGTCCGGACAAGAGGAGCTAACGGAATCTGGGCAGGAAGCCCTGGGGCCGCAGAGCCCGGTGGGGAGCAGGGCTGTTTGGTTACCTGGAAAGAGGCAGGAAGTGAGACAAAGGAGGAAAGTGGAGTTGAGAGAAGGAGGCACCCGCAGTTGCAAGTTCCTTTTGTAGGTTCTTCCGGGGGCCTTCAAATCTTAGTTCAAAGCTGAGACTTCTGAAGTATTCCAAGGGCTGGCAGAACTCTTGAATGAAAGAGGATTAACAGCCTAGCTCTTAGCACCTAGTAAAGTCAAGATGTATTATTGAATGAGTGAGTGAAACATTGCAGCTGATTTTATCATTGGTTTTCAAATAGAGGGCACATAGATGGATGGTAAGTAAGAAAACAAACAAACAAACAAACAAACAAACAAAAAACCTAGCAAGAAAACAATTATTTTTTTCCCCACCCACCCTATGACCATGTAGAAGCTCAGGTTAGGGCTAGTTAGATTTGTGAAGACTATGGAAGACTAGAAAATATAAGAGAAGTTGAGAGAGAGAAAAAAAGAAAGCCAGCAGAAGAATTTTCAAAGATAGCTAATTCATAGATTTGTAAATCATTGTAATCCACTTAAGAGTTATGCAATGGAAACAAGGCATCATAGCAGTTTCTTCAAACTCTATTCTATAGGCAAGGTAATACATTTGGGGATTGTGTCAGGAACCCCACCGGGCACTTCCTGTTTGTATCCCCAGGTATTTTCTCCACAGGTGAGACCGGCTTAGGCTAATGCCTAGGAATACCTAAGCATGGCTTTTCCAACAAAGAAGCTGCTAAAGGACACTCTGAACTCTGGTGGTGTGTGAGATGCCACCCATTTCCCCTCGGTGCCTTCCAGGTGGTCCATGCCTTTGAACCTCAGGTCTCTGAGTGCCCACCCACTTCCTCCCACTTCCTCTGCGCGTGCTGCCTCCGAGGAAATGGCCGAGTTTATTCTCCTCCGGCGTTGCTGTAACCTTAGTGCCGCTCTTTTCTAGAAAAAGATTTGGTGAGACTCACTGCAATCAGACGAGCTTGTTCCTTAAGAAATTGGTTCGTTTTGACTTCATTTTTATTCGTCCAAATATGAGCTCTTCTGCTACGGGTCAATCATGTTGCTTAAAATCTTCCTTTTCCCCCATCCCCACCTTCCTTTGTCAGTCAAAGCTATTTTGTATTATTACCCAAGCAACACAATGATTTACAAAATAAGAGAGAGGGACAATCTATTCTAATGGTTGGGAGGCAATAAACAATATTTACGTGCGTCCGGCTGACGGGGACTTTTGGAGAGCGTGTGCACTTGTAAGCGGGAAGCTGGGGGAGATGGAAGATGAAAAGCCAGCCCTGGGGTTCTAATTGTGAGCGCGCATCTTCTTGGGAAAGAATAAATACATCTTCACTTTTTTTTTGGCTTCTGATTCTGTGTTTGTCAACCCAAGTTATTAACTCAGAACCCTCGGTCGGTAATGCCGGCTTGAGTTGCAGCTGATTTTCACGGGGCTGAGCCTCAGAGCGGGGGGCCTGGAGGATGGTGGTCAGGGAGGGGCTTGGGAGTGGGGAGGGTGCAAGTCCTTAAAAGGCAAAGCTGCGGCTTCCTGGGGCCGGAGGGCTCTGAAATTTGAGCCCTTCCTAGGCCTCATCTTTTTCCTTTCTCTTTCAAATCATAATGCCCTGGTGGAGAAAAAGATTTTTAAAATTAAAAAGACAGCAGACGGTTGTGTCCAGGCTTGTCTCGTTCTCCCGCTGCCACCCACCGTCCACCCTAACCGCTGCCCAGCGGCGGGTGGCAGGAGGTTTAGGGCTGTTGGGGTCACCTTGTCAGCCCGCTTGCACCCTGGCTGATGAATCTGGAGCAGAGCTTTGCTCTGTGATATTTGCACGGAAAAATGCAATGTTTGCACAATAAAGCTCTCCAGATTTTTAAGCCGTAGGAGCGAGGCCAGTTTTACAATCAATGATAACAGGTTTCCCTCGCTGCCATTCCCTCAAATAGTATCTTATTTCAGCAAAATGGTGGTGACCAGCGGGGGGTCCCAAGATGCAGATTTTTAAGCAGAAAATTTAATTTTATGTACCATTCACAGTTGTGCGCGGCGAGAAATATTTCTCCCTGCGTGAACTTGCTGGACTCGGCTCTAAGCAGAAAGGAGTTTCCATGTCTGCACACCATGCCCCTCAGCACTTCCTGGTGAAATACAGCCTAAAATTACCCGGGATATTTATTTGCAGCAATTAAAAGGAAGCGGCTGCCTTGCACACAAATCCATTTTTAATGCAGACACCCAGTTGGCCGCTGTGTGAATGCTGAGCCTTTCTCCTCGCTGAGAGCAGGGGGGGCAGCTTTCCCCCTGGGCCCGCTGGTTCCCCGTGGACTCGTAAACTCTGGGACCGAAGCCGGCAGGGGCCACGTTGACATGGAAGAGCCCTGGGTTTGGAGGAACCGACTCGCAGGCCGGGCCCCGAAAGAGCGGCAGGGACCTGGAGGGGAGGAGGGTCCCAGGCTCTCCCACGGATAACTCAGAGATAGGGGACTAAGTGGCTGTCCTTGGATATGGGCTGGGTCCAAAGGGTGCAAGC
The DNA here is from genome assembly GCF_964339955.1 of Pipistrellus hanaki. NCBI lineage: Eukaryota > Metazoa > Chordata > Mammalia > Chiroptera > Vespertilionidae > Pipistrellus > Pipistrellus hanaki. The sequence continues at coordinate 35,739,973 of NC_140505.1, forward strand.
CCGTGTTCTCTGGCTGGGGAAGCATGACTGCCTCCTCTGTGTGATGGTGAGGGGGTGGTAAGAGCAGGCCAAGACCCAGGCAGAGGGAGGAGGCTGAGTCACAGGGCCAGAGGCAGGCAGAGAGGAGAGGTAGGGTCAGAGGGGGTGGAGAGAGGAGGGACAGGGAGAAGGCCAAGGCTAGCCTCAGGGAACAGCCTTCCATTGAGGAGTGGCCAGGAACTCGTATTTGAGATGTCCATACCGAGGCCCCATTGGGAGGAGGTATGAGAGTGGCTCCCGAAAGAGAGGTACAGCCGAAACCGGTTTGGCTCAGTGGTTAGAGTGTCAGCCTGGGGACTGAAAGGTCCCGAGTTCGATTCCGGGCAAGGGCATGTACCTTGGTTGCGGGCACATCCCCTCTCATCGATGTTTTTAACTCTCACATTCTCTCTCATCGATGTTTCTAACTCTCGATCTCTCTCTCTTCCTCTCTGTGAAAAATCAATAAAGTACCGGTATATATAGATATATATATATATATATATATATATATATATATATATATATATATATATATATATTTTTTTTTTTTTAAAGAAAGAGAGGCACGGCCGCCCTGAGTTCAGAGGAGCTGGGGGAGGCAGATAGGAGAGCCCTGCCCACCTGGTCTCACCCTGGACCATGCCAGAAGGCACCTCTCTGCTACAGAAAAACACGCCCGCCCGCTCCAATGTCCCTTCCCGTCGTTTCCCAACGGGGTCTGTGGTGGAACCCTCACATGCACCTGGGGATCCCTTCACTGCCCACCCCTCACCCTTCCCACCCCTCACCCTTCCCCGCCCCTGCTGGCCTTCACCTCTTCCCACCTGTCCGAGCTCATGTGACCTTGAATTAATATTGACAGTTCATGTGGAGGGGGCAGCAGTGACTTAAACGGGAGCAACCCAGCCCTGTTGTATGCCATGGCAGGACCCTGGGGGAGGAGTAACGGGGGCGCTGTGCCAGGCTGATGGGCTTAGTCACAACGCCATCTCCCATGTATGGAGGGCCTATGCCACGGGGTCCAGTCACATGTCGCCGTTAATCCCCAACAATCCAGGAGGAGGGTCCTGTCCACCTCGGAGGAACTGGAGGCTCAGAGAGTGCTAAGTGGCTGGCACAGCTGAGGCCATAGTCAGGCAGCGGCCATGGACCCACACAGGAGGGCAAAGTTCCAGTTCTAGCCGCTCCACCACACTCTCTCGGTGCGGGGCAGGGGGCACTGTGGGAGCCGGCTCCAGGCCTGGGAGCAGGGCAGGAGCAGGCAGCTCCGGCCGCAGGGGCCTGGGAAAATCAAACGCTGGGGCCAGAAGGTGAGGGTTAGGCCACAGACGCCCTCAGGCCCTGCTTAGCAGTCACCCCCTGGCCCTGTGCGGAAAGTAGTTCTGAGCCTTCATTTAGACGCAGTGAGAAAAGATGCTGGAGATGAAGAGCAATGCCTGTCCTGACCCAGATGGGAGGCAGTGGTTGTTAGAACGGATCTGCCATCCTCGTTTAGGCGTCTCCAGTCCTTGGCAGTTTTTTCTTCGGGCCAGTTGCTCATCATGTTCCCCAAACAGATATTGTTTTTTTCTCCCTTATGAACCGGAGTCCACAGCTTTGGCGTTGCATTTAGTCTCAGGTCCTATCTGGGAAGGAGAATCGGGCATGCGCAAAGAGAAAGCCGGAGAGTGCTTCATGAGATTTTAAAATCCAGGGGACAGAGGGAAGGGTTCGTTGCTTCACGGGTATTGATGTTTGGGACTGAGTATGGGTTTGGCACTGTCCGAGCGTCTTATGAGATATTAACTCGTTTCCTCTTCTCAGAAACCCTATTTGACAAACGGGACAGTGAGGCCCAGGGAGGTAGGCCGGCCACTTGTCCAAGGTCACAGAGCTTTGTGAACCTGAGCGGCCGGGTGCTGGGATCCCCATGATTGAGGTTCAGCGAGCTTCCTCCGCTGTGCACACAGCTCGGTGCTGCTTTCTGTGTGGTGCTGTCTGGGTCCAGGTTTGTTTTCCGGGCCGGACCGTGAGCTCTGAAGAAAGGGCAATGCTTTACTCCACATGTGTCAAACACAAGGCCCGCGGGCCAAATCCAGCCCGCCAGGCCTTGCAATGTGGCCCGCACCGCGCTGTCATCACTGCACTCCGCTGTCAGTTTATGACATTGTCAGTTTATGACTGTTCAGTAAACCATTCGGCCCGCGATTTAGGCTGGATTTTAGATTTTGGCCCCTTCTCTGATTGAGTTGGACACCCCTATGTTTACTCTGACCCAGGAAAAGAGCTGAGACATGAATACTGACTGTGAATGGCACGATTTCAGGACTCCATCGCGTCTGTATGTGAGTCATTTTTCTATGTGTGTGTCTGGCTCCACCACTTGCGTGAGCTTCTAGGAGTGGACTCCGAATCACTCCATGTTCCTGAATCCCCGGCATTGAACACAACACAGAGAAGAACATCTCTCATTTGTTCATTAATCCATTAACTGACGCATTTCAACGAAAATAATTTTTAAGGGCAAGCACCACGCTAGATGTCAGGAATGAACAAAGTAAATAAACTCTCCATCTCTGCGGTTGAATTCCAACCTCACAAAAATAGATATAGAAAAATGATGCTGACATTCTTTAAATGTCACATGTCTTTTTTTTTACAAAAAAATAACACCAGATTATTCATTCCCTCCTTATCAGGCTGTATGAGGAACTAAAAGATGCAAACACCCATTTTATTCCTATTTTACTTACCAAGGGCATTGGCTGTCCCTATTCGTCAAATCGAATATTTAATGTTAAGAAAAAGTGCTTTGGGCCGAAACCGGTTTGGCTCAGTAGATAGAGCGTCGGCCGGCAGACTGAAAGGTCCCGGGTTCGATTCCGGTCAAGGGCATGAACCTTGGTTTCGGGCACATCCCCAGTAGGGGGTGTGCAGGAGGCAGCTGGTCGATGATTCTCTCTCATCGATGTTTCTAACTCTCTATCTCTCTCCCTTCCTCTCTGTACAAAATCAATAAAATATATTAAAAAGAGAGAGAGAGAGAGAGAGAGAGAGAGAGAGAGAGAGAGAGAGAGAGAGAGAAAGCGCTTTTGGGACAGAGCTGATTGAGAGCACTGGGCTCCCACATGCGAGGCAGGGCTGTCCCATCCTCTTTTGTTGTATGAAAAGCTGCGAGCATCATTCAGTGATGACAGAGCGTACACTTGGCTCCTGGTATTCCTTTGAAGGCTTGCCTGCAGCGTGCTGCTGGGAGCAGGAACGATCCCACACATGGCCAGGGAGCCGCCCCCGCCGCCCCGCACCAGGCCAGGTGTGTAAACAGAGCGGCCGCCCTGCGCCCGGAGAAGGAATTCTGAGATTGGACAGCTGGAGCGCAGTATTTTTCAAGAAAATTTTCCCTACCACTGAGGCAGTATCTCAGCATTCCCCTCGACTGCTTTTCTGATTGCCTGAGGCTGCTGATGGCATCCGAGATCCCTCCTTACAGACGGGGAAAGGCTCTTTTCAAGAATCTACAGCCCACGGGGAGGGGTGGCAGAGTGGGACGGGAACTCAGGTCCCTTTCTTGGGCATCCCGGGTGCTTTCCACTGCCCAGCACAGCTGAGCCAGCGCCCGCTCCCCCCTGGCCCCCCCACCCCTCCCCCGCCCCCCGGGAGGAGAAGGGGCCTGGCCCGTGTCAGAAGGAGCCTGGGCAGCTGTGCCCTGTGTGTCCAGGCCCGGCAGCAGGGTGTGTGAGCTCACATGGAAACCACCGGCTGGGGCCCCTCCAGCCCGGTCTTGTAGGTGTAATTCATCATCGAATGATCAGAAGCAGGGTTTTCACAGATTTCTATTTGTAATTAGCTCCATCCTGATTTTTTAAAATTTGACATATATTTAATGAAAACTTTGGAAATACAAACATGTAAAAGAAGGGGGAAAAAATCAATTGTAGTCTTGTCATCCAAACACAGTGATTGCTATCTTTTTGACATATTTTCTCATCTGATGCTCTTTCTTTAAAAAAAAAAAAAAATAAAATAAAATAAAATATATATATATATATATATATATATATATATATATATATATATATATATCGATTTCAGAGAGGAAGGGAGAGGGAAAGAGAGATAGAAACATCAATGATGAGAGAGAATCATTGGTTGGCTGCCTCCTGCACACCCCCCACTGGGGTTAAAGCCTGCAACCCAGGCTTGTGTCCTTGGCTGGAATCGAACCTGGGATCCTTCAGTCCGTGGGCTAACGCTATATCCACTGAGCCAAACCAGCTAGGGCGCGCTCGCTCTCTCTCTCTCTCTCTCTCTCTCTTCCCTCCCTCCCTTCTTCCCTCCCTTCCTTCCTTCCTTCCTTCCTTCCTTCCTTCCTTCCTTCCCTCCTTCTTCCCTCCCTCCCTCCCTCTTTCTTCCTCCCGTCTTCTATATTTGTCCTCATGAAAGGAGAGAGAGAGAGAAACATCAATGTGAGAGAAACAACATAGATCAGTTCCCTCCAGTACACACACTGACCGGGATGGAGCCTGCAGTCTGGGTAAGTGCCCCAAGTGAGAACTGAGCCTTTGACCCTTCAGTGCACCAGATGATGCTCTAACTAACTGAGCCATCAGTCAGGCTGATGTTTCTTTATTTAAAAAAAATGTTCTTATTGAGTTTTAGAGAGAGAGGAAGGGAGAAGGACAGAGAGATAAAAACATCGATGAGAGAGGAACATCATCGATCAGTTGCCTCCTGCATGCCCCCTTCTGGAGACTGAGCCTGCAACCTGGGCATGTGCCCTGACCAGGAATTGAACCAGCCACCTCTTGGTTCCTGGGTTGGTGCTCAACCACTGAGCAACACTGGCTGGGCTGTTATTTTTTTAAACATCTTTGAAATCACATTGTAATAATAATAATAGCAACTAACGTTTTGTCAGGGGCCTGCTCTGTGTCAGGTACTGTTCTTTATATATTAAACTCGTTCAGGTCTCAACAATTCTATGAGATAGGTACTATTATTATCTCATTTCACAGATAATAAAACTGAGGCACAGGGAAGCTAGTCACTTAACCAAGGTTACTCAGCAAATAAGCCTAGCTCCAGACTCTGCAAATGCAGTTTGCTGACTGTTTTTGAACTTAATTTTATATTTAGTGTATTTTCTTAAGAAATACCAACTTTAGTGACTGCCTAATGTTCCATCAAGTAAATTTCCCATGGTTTACTAAATCTACCTCTCTAATTTAATGGATGCAACTGCCAATTGAGTAGTGTTTGTGAATGAGGCTTTTTCTATATTTGGGATCACAGAATTTCTTCAGAGTAAATGCCTAGATCTAGATTTAAAAGGTACAAGAAAACCGGCCCAGCTGGAGTGGCCCAGTGGTTAAGTGTCAACCCAGAAACCAAGAGGTCGCCAGTGGGGATTGCTGGCTCGATCACCAGTGGAGATCACCGGCATTTCTCTCTCTCCATCCCTCTCTCTAAAAATCAATAAAAACATATGTATTTTTTTAAAGGTACAAGAAAAGGACACTAAGTCTGTTGATACACTTTGCCAAATATTTTTTGAGATTGCACCTCGTCACATTGCCACTGGCCCTCAAAAATAGATTTGATGGGCAAAAAAAGGTGCATTACTTGTTTTAGCAGTTCTCCTGGCCACTAAAATTTTTTAATATATATTTTTATTGATTTCAGAGAGGAAGGGAGAGAAACATCAATGATGAGAGAGAATCTTTGAATGGCTGCCTTCTGCATGCCCAACACTGGGAATCGAGACCACAACCCAGGCATGTGGCCTTGACTGGAATCAAACCTGGCACCCTTCAGTCCGCAGGCTGATGCTCTATCCACTGAGCCAAACCAGCGAGGGCACTGTTAAAAAAAAAAAATTGAAAAAGTTTTTGTAAACGTTTTTTCTTATGGCTGCATGAGAACCAAGCTCTAAACTACTTTTAGATTTCTTCCTTTTTCTTCCTTTTTTTTTTTTTTTTTTTGGTCTCAGACCTGGAGCTAGAGTCTCGGTTAATTTGCATGTTTATTGTAAAAGATAATGATGATTAATTAGAAAAGAATTGGGGAAGGGGGAGAACCAGAATAGGCAAGTCCTTAACTGTCCATCCTGCTTTCACTTCTGCTGGAACCCTCTTAGAGAGAGGAAGGGAGGAGGACAGAGAGATAAAAACTCAGAGTGACACCACTTACTACAGGCACATGATAGAAGCTCAACAAATGTCTGCTGGAGGAGCGAATGAATGTATTCCATGTAGGACCAAACATACGGTAACCTACTGTCTAATAGTAACTACAGCTTTAATCATTGCATCTTATTCCCTTGGTTAAAAAAGAAATTCCATCTGTGATCTCAGGTCCTGGCCTTCTTAGGATCCGCTAGGCGTGCCAACCCGCGGTCTTTTAGCCCCAGGCAGACAACTGAGATCAAAGCTCGCCGCACTCCCTGGAGGCTCTGGCCTGAGAGGACCAGGCCTCAGGTCACAGGACGGAGCTCTCTCTTTCCCTGGGTGACCTGCCAGCAGCCATCCCCAATGGGGAGAGGGGAGAAGTAGGCAGGTTAGGAGGAGCAGGAAAGGTGGGAGGTGCTGAGGCAGAGAGAGGGTGTGTTTACAAAAATGCCTCAAAGGCCCATTGCGCCGCCCTCTACCCCCCTCCCCCGCTGAGGTTTCTTAGCAGAAGGAGCCCTCGCTCAGCGTGGCCTCTCAGAGACAGGCTAAGCTCACTTCTGCCTTCCTGGGATGGTGGGGCGGGGGGGGGGGGGGGGGGGGGACACACACACACACACACACACGTACTCACTTGGATGCGTTGTTACCTGACGGACATCCCTTTGCTTCTATTACTTAAACTTTAAATTTATTGGAGTGAAAATTGTTAATAAGATTCTGTAAGTTTCAACTGTACAATTTTATGACACCTCATCATTGTCACCCAATATACAGATGAGGTATCATAGAAAGTCACCGAAGTCAAATCTCCCATCAGCATATATCTTATCTTTTTTATTGATTTATTTTTTATTGATTTCAGAGAGGAAAGGAGAGGGCGGAGAGAGCTATGATGAGAGGGAATCATTGATCCACCACCTCCTGCATGCCCTCTACTGGGGATTGAGCCCGAAACCTGGGCATGTGCCCTTGGCCGTAATTGAACCTGGGACCCTTCAGTCCCTAGGCCGACACTCTAACCACTGAGCAAAACCAGCTAGGGCCTTTGCCTTCTTTTTAAAAAATAAAAACTGGCCGAGACCGGTTTGGCTCAATGGATAGAGCGTCGGCTTGGGGACTGAAGGGACCCGGGTTCGATTCCAGTCAAGAGCATGTACCTTGGTTGCGGGCATATCCCCAGTAGGGGTTGTGCAAGAGGCAGCTGATCGATGACTCTCTCTCATTGATGTTTCTAACTCTCTATCTCTCTCCCTTCCTCTCTGTATAAAATCAATAATATATATATATTTTTTAAAAAATAAATAAAAAATAAAAACTGTACATTGGGAAGCTTTATGGTCTAGGTGTTTTGAGTTCTTCAGATGACACTGGGGCAAATATTGCCTTCTGCCCATATAGTTTAAAGATTGGTAGGAAAAATAAATTCGCAGAATATTGGTCATGACACATGATGGTCAGACTTCTAAGTGAAATTTGTAGGGAGGCCCCATTCCATACATATGTACCTTATTTTAAAAGTTAATTGTGAAGCATTTCAAGGCGAGGGCTGTTCCACTCTCCTGGGGTTGGCAAAGCATGTCACCTGGGAGGAACCCATCAACGATGTGGCCCAAAACGTCACCATGGAAACTTACTCGTTTCAGTTTGCTTTGTAAAGGTTAGCATGGCCAGGAGTTCCCAAGTCGGGTGATAGTCCCATACCTTAGGCTTCTCATGCATAAGCCACACGTTATCTTCCAGGGTTTTGTTCGGTTGTTTCACTTTTTAACTGCAAGGTGATGGGTTAGACTGAAGTCTTGTGTTTGGCGTCTCGGTGGGGCCCCCGGAATTGGTGTTTATTTAACGCGCAGGAAGTTCTAACACGCAGCTCGGGTTCAGAACGTTTGGCCTAGGTCCATGGTCGGCAAACTGTGGCTCGTGAGCCACATGCGGCTCTTTGGCCTCTTGAGTGTGGCTCTTCCACAAAATACCAAGGCCTGGGCGAGTCTGTTTGGAAGACGTGGCATTAGAAGAAGTTTAAGTTTAAAAAATTTGGCTCTCCAAAGAAATTTCAATCGTACCGTTGATATTTGGCTCTGTTGACTAATGAGTTTGCCGACCACTGGCCTAGGTGACCTCTCAAGTCCTTCTTTGGCACCAGAATGGTGATTTCTATTCTTTTAAAAATTAAGTCAAAGTAACTAAGAAAATCAGATTCACCCGAGATAATTTTGCTCTAAAACATCTTTCTAAATTCAGAGATCTCAGAAGTCCTCAATCGAAACTTAACTTCATAAGTGACCATGAGGTACTTTGGGCAGATCTTATGAATTTGGCAATTTTATGTTTGCCCCCACATTTCATTATTTCTAAAAGACATTTCAAGTCAATTACCAAAACAAATATCTTTCTCCTTTGGGAGTCAAGATGTGGTGTTCAAAGTTTTTGATTTCAATGTGGAAATAAAAAGGAATCAAATGAAAATGTTTATGGATAAAGATAGATGAGAAATGAAGATATAGAATCTCTGTGGTTAACTTGGGATGACAACTGCATGCGTGTGTGTTCACTCCTGAGCCTCTGTGGTGTCCCGGAGGAGCAGCTGATGTGGGGGGTGTACCTCAGAGAAGCTGTAGGGAGAGGTGGTGGCAGATGTAGCCCTAAGGCAGCACGCTGCGATTTCAAGGCCATGTCTACCTAGGAACACTTTTTCTTGAGGACTTCGTCACCACCAACTTTTAAAAATGTAATTAGCCGAAACAAGTTTGGCTCAGTGGATAGAGCGTTGGCCTGCAGACTGAAAGGTCCCGGGTTCGATTCCGGTCAAGGGCATGTACCTTGGTTGCGGGCACATCCCCAGTAGGAGGTGTACAAGAGGCAGCTAATCGATGATTCTCTCTCATCGATGTTTCTAACTCTCTATCCCTCTCTCTCCCTGCCTGTAAAAAATCAATAAAATATATTTTAAAAAAAGTAACTAAACTGGAGATGGTTTTTATTTTGTTGTTATGAAACCTAGGCGTCTGCGCTAAGGACTCCAACCGCTATATCCTGCATCGACCCAGTAAGATTATCTGTGGCAAAGAGATGCTGAGGTTTCTAACTTCTCCATGAATACACTGGGAGACAGAAAGACCCATGCTTGGTGTTTAGATTAGAAATACAAGAGAAAGAAGTAACATCATCATCAGAAGTGTGCAATCCTAAAGATATTCATTGGAAAGTTTTGAAAAAGTCAAGCTCCTGCCCTGGGGGCTTCTGGGAGTTATGTACAAAATACAATAATTAAATTAAGCCCAGCAGTTAAAATTCCTCATAAAAAGAACAAGCTGGAGCGCTTCCCAACGGGGAATGCTTGACTTAAAAGAGAGGTTTTACTCCGTGGCCTGGAGGTCAGCAAACTGGGACTCTGTGGGAATGTATAAAATTCCTTAAAGGGGCTCCTCCGCCTTTGTTTTGTGGAAAGAAAATAAAAGAGTAAAAGGGGACAAGTTCTGGAAATTAAAAAAAGGAAGGTGCAGTCCTACAATCATCGCGATTTTTATAAATGCAGCACCGGAGGCTATGAAAACATGCTCTCTCTTCTGAGTCCTAATCTAACACACATGCTCCCGGAGAAGGAGGGGAGAAGAGCAATGGCGCCATGTGAACGAACCTTTTTAAATGTTCTCATTTTCAGAGGCAGTGCGTGCAAACTTGTGGCCCGCTCATTTGCTACTTCTTTGGAGATTATTTACCTTAAATAGTCTCATAAGTATATTTCACAATTTAAAATTCCTTAGATGACACAAAAATGACACTTTTTAAAAGTTTATTATTATTATTATTTATGAAGCCTGGTTGTAAACAAGGGTTTTTTGGGAGGGGGGGAAGGGGGAGGGGGTCATATCCTCCATAATCTGAAATGGTATCTTTGTCACAATTTGGAAATATCTGGTTTTGAAAATAATCCTTTATTATTACCTTTCTGGTATTATCCTCCCCACACCCCACACCTGAAAAGAGTAAGATTAAGAACAGGATAGAAATAAAAATGTTATCTCCTTAAACTTTGTACTTACAAGCATCATTCTAGGTTTCAGGCTGCAGACTCAAATGATTTGCACTAAAACATAAAGAACCAACACCAATTTGAAGATCCTCATCTTCTTTATCACTTAAACAGAATCCGAGTTTTGGCTCCACATTCGAACAGCACGATCAAATGCAGGGCATTCAGAATAGCAGCGTTGACAGCAACATTTAATTTTCTGAATAATTAGCAGCCTCATTGGCATTTCTACTTTGATCCCAAAGTACAACATGAGCCGTCCTCTGCACGCGGGCTCGGTGCAGTAAAACGGGCTGATAGACTTCCGTGCCAAGTTCACGGTCAATGGACTATGGAACACCCTGGAAACAGCCTGAGACACTAGACTTACTTCCAAAACATGGACACGAAATGAGGGTGTAGGGGTGTGGGGTGTTGGAATATAAATATCAGAGGAGGGGAAAACTACAGAATTTTATGAAAAGTTTCTTTCCTATATTGGTTCATTTTGCTTTTGGAATTGTGAGGAGAGGGAGGAAGGCAAAATAACAAGAAACAGGAGAAGGGAAGTGGAGCAGACTCCAGGAGACAGAGGGAGGAGAGTGAATGAGCAGTAATACGTAGAACGATGAAGGCCATGGAGGATGGGGCCACATGAGTGGGGCCAGAGCTGAGAGGAGGCCCAGCTTGGTGAGTGCACCCTTGGTCCTTGAGATCTAGGTCCTTCATCCTTCCACTGGGTGGGACTCCTTTCCTTAGACCGCCCACGGCATCCTCCAGCCATTCAGTCCAGGCTCCAGCGGGCAACCTGCGGCATGTCTGAGGGACTGCTCCCCCTGGGAACCCATAGGGGCCCAGGTACCGCGCAATGCGATGGAGGCCTAGTTGTTCGACTTGTGAGGAGCTCAGGTATTCAAATACCTTTACCCTGCTCAGGCAACTGCCCCTGAGGCAGCCAGTTGTTGAAAAATAGACTTCGGCTACTTTCTCATTGTTTCAAAAAACTCTTTCAGACTACCTTAGCTGGGAGCTTAATGTGAAACCGTAAATGTAAGGCGTTCTCAGGTGTGGAGCTGTGTGGGTCAGTGCTTGAGGGTTGAGACTGGTGCTGGAGACTTGGTTTTGACAGCTGTGTGACCTTGAGCAAGTCCACTGAAAGGGTCGATATTTCCACAACTCCAGGAGGCACATGTACATTGTATTTCTCTATGTGCACCGAGCCCCCTTCGGCCAGCAACCGGCACTGCATAACCCGCCAGGGCCTCAGTGTCCTCCACAAAAGCAGGTGGTTGGACAAGATGGTAACGGCTTCCTAGTGAAAGACATCTCCATGGCCCAGGAGTGGGACTAGGAGATTCTGAGCAACCACAAAAGAGCCACAAAGCTCCCCTGGCACGCCTACAGCTGTCGGCGTGTGCCGCCATAGCCGGCGTGTCCAGGGATTGGCTTCACCAATACGTTTTCCTGTGGGAACATTTCCTTTACCTGCCAATAACAGTGAATGAGGAAATGGAGTTCACTTAATAGAAATTCACTTCCCAGCCAGCTTTGCTGCGGCGGGATCTCCGCCCTGGACTGCAGCACAGTTCTGCTCCTGGATGGAAGTCATTCGGCCTTCACTGAATGCCTGCGATGCACCAAGCATGAATGCTAGGCGCCTTTTATTTTTGTTTTATTTTTTTTGTTAGGTGCCTTTTACAAAGCAATATACTTATTTATTTATGGATTTCACCTATCTTCCCTTGACATCAATTCTTTCTTAAAGATTCTTTTTTAAAACTGATAAAATATACATAACATAACATTCGCCAGATGCAGGCTGCCCTGGGAAGGGCGAGACCTTGGACAAGGCCGTTGTCATTGGCCCAGGCAGAGGCCCACCCCAGCTGGAAAGTGGGGCTCGGGAGGGGGGGTCTGGGGGGGGGAGAGGGGGGCAGACTGGGTAAATTTCTCTGCCCACCACCTTAACATTGCAACTCTTTGTTAGGCAATTTTCTCCTTATAGTTGAAGAAACTGATGCTCAGAGAGAATAAATGACCCGTATGAACGTAGCACAACCCGTTAATTGTACAGCCAGGATCAAAACCGACGTGTCTGGTGGAGGAGAGCCTCGGTCCCTAATTCTAATGAACACTTGGATGGAGCTCTTGCTGGGGGTGAGAGATGAGCAGGAGAGGAGGGGTCCAGAGATGCAGGGCAGTGCCCCGTATTCAGACCATCCACACTCTTTTGGGGGTGGGGGTGGGGGTGGGGAACCACACAGAAGAAGTGCTGCCACAGAGATCCGACCCAACGTAACAGGAGGACGGGCTTGGGGAGGACCAGGACGTTGTCTCTGGGGAGCCGGGGAGGCCTCACAGAGGTGGCCTTCCGGTTGTGCCTTGAAGAACGGCCAGGAGTTTGTTGGGCTTGTTGGAGAGGGAGGGGCTGCTTACGGCTGGTAGGAAGGAGCCAGGCGGTGCCTGGCTGCATGGTGGCCCAGGCCCCTCGAGAGGCAGCGTGTTGCTGGTGTGGAAACGCTGGCGGGCTCCTGGTGGCCAGAGCGCCTGCACACACGGGAAGAGACGAGGCGTTTGCGCAGAGCCCCGCCGCCCTGGGAGCTGCTGCGGGAATGCGGTCATTCGAACTCCCCACGACGAGCTCCTTTCCTCATCTGGGAGTTCAGGTATTAACACAGTTTTCCCAGGGAACCTAAGCCAGAAGTTCATTTTTTTTTTTTTTTAATGGTCTTCCTTCCATGGAACTCAAAGAGCCCGTTAAAAAAAAAAAAAAAAAAGTTTAGCCAGAAACTTAGAGTGCACAGTCTTCTGAAGGAACTCCGCAGCACAAAGCTATCTGAAATGGAACGCTCATTTTCCTCTCGGCTCCTTTGCTGTGTCTGAACAACCAAGGCAATCTGATTCATTATTTCACAACAAAACCAAACCCAGACAAGCCAGCGCTCTGGCGTTACGTGGACAAAAACATCTGGTTCCTTTTCACTGCGTTCCTCTCCTCCAGCTAGATATATATATTTTTTTAAATATATTTTATTGATTTTTCACAGAGAGGAAGGGAGAGAGACAGAGAGCCAGAAACGTCAATGAGAGAGAAACATCGACCAGCTGCCTCTTGCACACCCCCTACTGGGGATGTGCCCGCAACCAAGGTACATGCCCTTGACCGGAATCGAACCTGGGACCTTTCAGTCCGCAGACTGACGCTCTACCACTGAGCCAAACCGGCTTCGGCCTCCAGCTAGACATTTTAGCGTCACAGGATGGCTGGCGTGTAGTCGCCCTTGTTTTTCCATAAGCTGGAGTTTTCGGTATATCCACTCTCTTATCCCTGTAAGGAAGGCGAGCTCCAAAGTTCCTCCCAGGGTTGAGACTAATCGCTGGGACCGGGTCCAGCTTTCTATATGTTTGCATGCTGCACACACAGTACGAGAGAGAAATTGATTTTGATCAGTGGAGAAGTCTCACGTAGCTACAGGATTCCTCCACTCCCACCCCTGCCCCATTAGGTAGGCACAGGTGACTGGGGAGTGGATTTTCTACTCTATATGGTAATAGAAAGCTCTGTCTTTGATTTAAGGTTCAGCAGTTACACCCGGGAAAGTGTGGCTCCCTCTGCCCTTTCTGAATGGGTTGTTGCCTGAACAAGAGCTCCTATCTGAGAAGCATCTCACAGTGACCACATTCTGCCCCGAGGCCAAGCACAGCTTTGCAGCCCCCTTTGTGAGGCCAAGGGGAGAAGGGGCCGCCCTGACGTGTCTGTTCCCTCTGCAAGGCTGACAGGCTGTTGACAAACACCCAGGGCTGACTTCACTCCTCAGACCCCCGGCAGGACGGACCCTGGCTTCAGGCCTGAGCTCCCAGGGGCCAGAAGAAGAGCCGAGAAGGAGATGAAATAGGTGGAAAGAGTGGCTAGTGTTTAAAGCCCACGGTGTGTATAATAGTTTCCCAAGGTTTTAAATAGTTAATTCGACCTCTATGTTATTATCGCGCGGCTGTGGCCGAGGGGGTGCTGACAGGATCTGGGTGTTGGCATCTGACAGTGTTTTTACACCTTCGCTCCTCCCGAGAGACTTCCCACGGGAGCATCTTAATTTTAAAAGGGCCTCCGAATAGTGTCAACAATAAAAATAAAGTAATTGTTGACAAGAAAATAAAAATATACTAAACAAAAAGTACATCTGGAACCAGTCCTAGACTTCTAGACTAGCTGCCTGGCACCCAGACAGGCTCAACAGATGTTTGTGGAGTGAATACACGAATGAATTGATTCTCTCCCCCAAAAGTTCAGTGAAATCTTGACTTTCAGCAAGGCGGTTTAAGAAAGACATCATCAAACCTGCCGCCCCCCTCACCCCCCACCCCCGCCCCTCGGGATTATTACTGAAGTATATACTCTATATATACTTTAGTAATAGAACAGGAAAATCTGCAAAGTTGATTTTGGAGTTTTTTTTTTGAAAAAAACTCTCCACCAAAAGCTCTCTGAAATGGAATGTCCATTTTTCCTGTTCATTCTAATACCGTGTTTGTTTGACTAAGGTGCATTTCAACTTAATGAGTGCAAAGCAAGGGAGCCCGGATCTTCCGCGAGTCCCTCGGGCCACGGACCCCGTGGATCCCGCTCGGGGCTGGACAGGTTCGGGGCGCCGGGCTCGGGTCCATGAGGCCGGGACCCGGGACACGCGCTCGCCGCTGGCAGGACCGCAGGTCCGGGTCCGGGCGCCTGGCCTGGGCGCAGACGTGGGGACGGAGGGACTCGGGGGCCCCGCGCAGGTGTCGGGCCTGTGCGCCCGGGGTGTCGGGGGCCTGGAGGACCCGAGGGGGACGGTATTGTTACACTGTAACGAGTCTGATTAACATGCTCCTGACACTTTCTCTTCGTTCCTCGGGCTCCTAGCAACAGCGCACAAAGGCGCGGGATGGTCCCGGACTCCGCGGGGACACCGGGCAGCCTTTGATCTGCCAGCGTTACCGCGGGGCTGCGCGCCGGGCTCGCGGGCTCCGGGCGGCCCACGGTGGGCACGGCCCCGGCCACCGGCTCCCCGGCTCCCCGGCTCCCCGGCTCCCCGGCTCCCCGGCTCCCCGGCTCCCCGGCCCGCACCCCCTCCCTCCGCCCCGACGGCCGCCGCGCTGGGCGGCCACCGAGGGCGGTGCCTGCGGGCGCCCCGCTCCCCGCGCTCCCGGCTCGGGCCCCGTGGCGCGGGCGGCGGCCGCAGATGCAGGTCCTTAGACCGGGCTCGCCGGGCCCTGCCCGTCGGAAGTAGCAACAGAACTTCCAATAGAAAAGAAAAATAAAAAAACAAAAACAAACAAACAAAAAAAAACCCACCTAAAATAAAGTTAGGGCGCGAGCAACACATTTAAAAAAATTTCGCAAAATTAAAAAAAGAAAAAGAAAAAAAAGATCCCGTGGACGTCAGCCCTCTGAGCTGAAACGGGGTTTGATCGGCACAAAAGGCGCTAACGAGGATGTCGGTCCCTTGCTTCGTGTCGCTGGCATTTCTCACGGATTCGGGAGGAACTATGCTGCCAAATGATTGCCGGGATGTAAACAAACTCCCAACAACAAAACCCGCCCGTCACAGAGCGGCACAAAGCCGCCCGACCCCGCCGCGCAATATTTGGGCACCGTTAGGTGTTGGAAAGGAATTTACTTTCCATTTTGTGCGTCGCCTGAACCCCCTTCCTACGCTCACCCCGATTTAAAATAAAGCCGGAGAGAATAACTAAGGTTTTAACATTTAAATGTTGAATTCCACTGATTACGTTCCCCCTAAATCGCGTGTGAAAACCTCTCGGGTGGCGGGGGGGGGGGAGGTGCCCCGAGTCTGGGGCCCGCGCTCGGCTCCGCGGTGACTGCCGGGCTGGGGGCCCTCGCCGGTGTCAATGTGCACGAGATGCTGCTGATCACAGAGCCTCTTTTGTACCACCGATCGCTTGTCTTCCAAGAACTAGAGGTAAAAATAAAATATAAACGCAAGACATTTAGCTTTCCAAGATAAATGGAAACCATAAAAGTAGAATGTTCTTCAAGTTAAAAAAAAAAAAAAGTGCGTATTCTTTTATTTCACTCCTTAAGATGTCGTTAGCAATTCAAAGTTCCCAAAGAAAATCCGTTTTTCCAGCCGGCAGAACGATTGGGGGCAAAGGTGTGAATGATAATAATTGCGCGTGTATTTTAGTAAAGGGGGCAACAACCCTACATGGTCTTTTCCCATTTACCTAGCAAAATATGCCAGAAAACGAGTTCCTTTGAAATTCAAATCGGAGGTGGGAAAGTCTTTCGTTCTGGAGGACACTTTTCCCAGCCGGTCCCCAGGACCAGCCAGAAGGGCAGCCAGCGGTTGAACACTTTGCAGATCTGAAAGGACCGGCTCCCGGATGCCCGGGAAACTTCCCAACTTGTGCTTCGGGACGCTGCCCGACTCCGCCAGAGTGTCCCTCGTCATTTCAATAAAACATGATTGTATTGATATAATCCTCTATACATTAAAATGAGGTTGTCACCGAGTGTCATTAAGACCACAGTAAAACAATGAAGACATTATTGGGCACCCCCCTCAGGCAAGGTATTAGGGGAATAAAACAATCTACACCACACGGGTCCTATTGAGATTAATGAAAAAATTATGCAAAAAAAGTCTCAATTTCATTTTCCCGTGACAGGGCTTTGCACACATACAGTCAGTCTTGCTTTGCACCTGATGATTTATTAAACTAATCTACGGTGATCACCACTGATGTTCTCAACTCAATCTTGTCCGGGCTCATTTTCTAAGTAATTGTTTCTCATTAGTTCTGATAATGTTTTAATAGTGTTGCCCATAATTTAGGCCCCACGAATTAATAACAGGGGGGTGATATGGCAAAGCGGTTTGTGACGAGCTACACAAAATATAAAAACAGGTATCTTCTTTTGAAATGTAAAATGATCAGATTGACTGCAAAGTCCTCTTTCTGGGGTCCATGCCTAGCACAGAGGGGTTCTCGAGGTTGGCACTGCTATCATGTTAGGTGGGATCTGTTCACCCAGTTCCTCGCTCCCTGGGATACCTGTGCCTCACCCCCCAAAGAGATGCAGGTGAGAAAACAGAGGGGAGACCTTATCTGCCAGCAGCTCCTTGTCCTGAAGTTTTTATGCTTCAAGGAATGAGGCACAACAGGTATGACTCCCACCAACCCTTTCCAGAGCCCTCCTTCGTCTCTGCTCAGAGTGGGCCCTTGGTCTAGATTTTTTGCTCTCGTGGGTTCCTGTCTCATGACCCCTACCATCACCAGGACCAGGGGGTTATAAGGAAGATGATGGGTTTGAAGCTTGGGGAGACTTAGAGAGCAAGGTGGCTTTGTTTGAACAAAGTGCAGCTTGAGATGAAGGGTGTGGTGACTGTTCCAACATGGCCGAGGGCCGAGGAACCCGTGGGCCTGTTGGTGATGGGTGTGGAGACCCTGCTGAGGGGACTGCTTTTCCCAAGATCCAAAGGCCTTCACCCCCCGCATCTGAGGTTCCTCACAGGGAGGGCTCAGCTCTCAGGGAGCTCCTGGCATGAGGAGGCGCCCTGTAGGGTTTGGGGGTTGCTGTGTAACTGGAGTGGACACTAGCACATCTTGCGCTCTCATCCTGTCAGAGCCTGGTGGGGTCATCTGGACCAGCACAGAGGATGGGAAGGGCAGGTGGGTTGGAGAGGAGGGTTGCCTGTGGGGGAAGTATAAAGGAAGGTTTTATTTTCCTCTTTTGCTTAAGACCAGACCTGCCTACGGTGTTAGCGCCCTGAGGGGTAGGGGTGTGTGTATGTGTGTGTGTGTGTGTGAGACAATGACAGGTTAGAATGAGAGGGGGCCTTTGCCTTCTGAGCAGTCCTGTGTCTGTGCTCTGAGCAGAGGGGTTTGACGGTGTGGACACCTATAGTCCTGGGTTACCCTTGTGCACACCGGCTACAAGCCCATTAAGAATGGCCGGCTGTTGTTTGTTTACCCTTCCTAGAACTGCAACAACAAGGTGGGGTGGGGACTGCTCCTCCTGGAACTGCCGCCCGCTGCTCCTGTCCGCAGTCCTGGAGCCAGTGAGGCTGGAGGCCCTCTTTCTCCTCACGGCCCTCTTGCCTGCGGAGAGGGTCATCTCCCCTCTTCTTGTCCTGCTCTCTCTCAGTGTCACAGAGGACCACGGTGAAGCTGACGGTGCTCTCATGAGTGGTTGGAGGGGCAGGCCAGGACCGCCAGGCACACACCTCCTTGGTTTAAGAGCTGACTTCGAGGATCCTATGCTTGGGGATATTAGTTGGTTTCTCAAGAACGTGTTTCCACAGAACCGTCCTGCTGGGTCGGGTTCCTCGGGTGTCCCAAGCAAAGCTGTGTGCCCCTTCCCGCTGAGCACTGGTGGGCGGGGGTGGCAGGATAACATGCGGGCCTCCCCACTCTGCTTTGGTTCCATGGTGCCTTTCCTTGAGTATAACCTCCAATTCTACTCCTCTCTGGGCTTCCGGTTGGAATGGAAGAGGTAGAGGAAAAGCAGACCCCTGGTTGGGGTACACACTAGGGGCCACGTAGGAAATAAAAAGGACAGAGGAGGAGGTGAAAAATGAAAATAAAAAAAAACACAAACTGTTTTCTATTTACACATTTAAATAAACAGAACAGCCTTCCCCGCGGTGTTTGTCTAAGAGTGGCAGCCTTGCCGCTGTGTAGGTCATGAAAAGGTTGGTGTAGAGTTTAAAACGTCCCATTCTGTTAATTTCTTAAAGAACAGTCGCCAGAGTCTCGGCACAAAAGCTCATGATTTAATGAGGAGCAGAAACAAAATCTCTGATTGTTGGTGTTTCAAATTTCATTGGCGTCCTCTGGCAAACACAAGTTGATCCTCCGCGGCTTCAATACCCTTTAGCCTTCAATATAAGAGCACACGCTGAATGGGGAAGAATGGCCGGTTGTTATGTTTATTTACCCTTCCTACAAGCTGGGTTAACCTCTTCAAAACAGCTTTCCTAAGCCCGTTAACCACACCACCCATCTGACCCGCAGCCGCATCTCTAATGTGATGCAAATCTCGCGGGGCACCATGTGCACCAGCTCGGTGCATTGTGTCCTCGCGGAGGCTACAAGTTTATTGCTGAGGGGCCTGTCCCGGCCGTACATTTACAGGGGAAATGGCCTCAATGGCAAACAGTTAAATGGGAAATAAAGGGGATGGATAGATGGTCCTGTGTTTCTTCGCATTTATTTTTTAATTGCTGGCAACTGCTGACCCGAAGTATTTGGGCTTTCTTAGTCACGGCCTAGTGGTTCAAGGATTACGGATGTTTCATTTTGGGGGGGGATGGAGGTTAACAGTCGTCAGTTCTGAAGATGTATTTTTAGAGAATAGAAATACATCTATAGAAACCAAGATGATAAATCAACTTTTCTATGCCATCTCTGTTGTGTGGTTTTTGTTTTGTTTTGTTTTGTTTTGTTTTTTAATCAGATTTCTAGTGAAATGAACACAACCCCTTCCTTCAGTTGTTATTTTTTTAAAAGCCTGGCCCGTCTTCAAATTATTTACGGGGTCAAGTGACACATGAACACCAGGGGAAGCATCTAAGGTGAGAAGGGTGAAGGGAGTACACCTATTTGGGAAAGACCCGTTTCATTAAAGGCCTAACTTCCCCTTCCAGCCCACCTTTCCCTACTATTTTATCTCCGTGTGAGATAATGAGTCCATAGCCATGTCACATTAATGAACAATAAAATCATAAGCTTGGAACCAAAGAGAAGAAGGTTCATTTTCAGAGGAATAACTGGCCAGTGAGATAACGACCACCACGAGAAACTGTGATTAACATGAACTGTAAGTGGGGAAAGGTTCCAATCTGGCATCCTAACAAGTTGCCTTGAGTATTATGGTCTGTCTTTAAGAAACCCACTGTATATGCTCGGCCCACCTGAGGAGAGCTTGATTTAGCAGATCATTTTTCCCTGATGGATGTGGCAAGCGTAACAATGTTCTGGGCCTGCTTCAGTAATGGCATGTCGATCATACTCCCTCGGAAAGTAAAGGCTCCCTGGAAAACAGAGAATGCAAACTTCCTGAGAGAAAGCTTGGAAATTATAGGCTTCTTTAAGGCACAAGAACATTTCAGATTCCACCTGAATTATACTGACTTTCCAACCCAACTTTTGAGAAAGCCAAAGAAAATTACAGGGGAAAGATTCAACCTCCCCGCCCCCCTTCTAAAGAGGAAAAAAAAAATCTTGTAGCATTTTAATGGAGTGGAAAAACATCAGACCCAAGGTCTTGGAAACTGTTCATTTAACTCTTGAAATCAAGCAGGAAACAACTGTGAAGGAAAAGGTAAATATTTCCTTATAGGTTTTGAAATATTGTATAGAACTTTAAAAAGAGTAAAATGCTCTAACAACGGAATACTGTTTGAAGAATAAATGTAGGATCAGGTTAAGTTGCTTCTTGCTATAACATAATTGAGGGGTAACACTACCAGGGGATGAGAATATGCAACGTAGGATTATTCTGAGTAAAAAGAGATTCCTCTGTTGGCAGACATTTGAAGGACAGGATTAGACTGACAAGGGACATGAGCCTGAAACCAAAAGATCACAGGTCTGTTGAATGGCAAGACTGGAAAGAATCTCTGAGATCTGATTTATCCCCATTTTACAGATTCTTTTGTTTAAACCTTCTGGAAATGCTTATTGAATGCATCATGTGATCTAGGCCCTGTTCTAGATGAGGAAACAGGTGAAGATGATTAGTGAAATGTTAGATCAGGGGCTAATACTTGGATCTCAGAACTTCAAGCCTTCATCACAGACTCCCCAATTAACAAGATGGTTCTTCAGAAAAAGAAAAACTTAATGGACAGAAGGTAGCATGCCCAGATTGTAAGTTAATGTTTGGATATTTGTGTTCTTTTAGTCACTTCTTTTTGCTGTTTGCCATCAAAACTCTTCATCTATATTCATGGCAAGGATGTGGTGTGAGTAGAAAGCAGATGATCTTTTGAGACCTGGAAGTGGACTAGAAAATCAGTCCTAGCTGAGTGATGGCATATATTGCCATCTACTTCTGGATTTCACAAGTACTACCTGTCAACCGTCAATGCTGTCTTTATGCTTCCTGGACAGGTCTCCTGGGCTCTCTAGAGACCTTCATCTCCCACAATAACACCGCGTTCTACATAGGATGGAGGTAAAGTAAAATTGGCAGGGAATCCTTAGCAGCAATTTCAGAATTTATCTTTCAATCAACAGAGAGGCTTAAAAGCCACCAGGATTAGAATTTTCGCCAGGACTGCCATGCACCACAATGTTTCAGTCAATGACCAGGGCCACATATATGACAGTGGTGCCCTAAGATTGTAATGAAGCTGAAAAATTCCTGTCGCCTAGTGATGTCATAGCCATTGTAATACCATAGTGCAGCCACATTACAATCGCCTACAGTATGCAGCACAGTAATATGCTGGACAGGTTTGTAGGCTCTACCACACAGCCTAGGGGTGTAGTGGGCCATACCATGTAGGTTTGTGTAAGTGCTCTCAATGGTATTCGCACAACAATGGAAGAGCCTAATGACGAATTTCTCAGAAAGCATCCTAATAGTGAAGTGACGCATGGTGTATTGCTTACGCTTCCCAGCCTTGAAATGATAAATCTGATTCATAGGAACACCTGCGTGGACTAAAATCCGTCATCTCTTACCCTCTTATTTTTCCATTTATACCCCCAGATTGGCCTGTGACTTATTTCATTCAGCCTAGAGCTAATTTTGGTCTGCTCTGTGACTAGGATGAATTTTATGAATTTGGTAGAAGTTCCAAGGATGTGCTGTGCGTTAGCATGAGACGCGAGATCAGGGTGTGAGTCTCACGCTGTTTTACAAGGCAATAGTCTAGTTTCCTTATTGGAGTAAATGATGAAGACCAAAGGCCTCCTGGGTACCTGCCCACCGAGTGGATTACGGCCTGTAAAACAGCACATCTGTCCTGCCAAGGCTGAAAGAATAGGCCGGCGAGATGACATTAGCATAGATGCACATGAACGTAACACAACGCACAGAGAATCAAAACGACGGCTATGGGTCTATGCCACGTTCCTGAAATCTGCCCCTGGTCCCACATGCATATCAAAGAGGCAGAATAGCCCACGTAGTGTTTTAAGACAGAAAACACCATGTCTTTCTCTACAGTGGCAGATTTTGCTTAACTTTCTTTATGAAGCTTAAGCTGGAAAACAAAATCTAACATTTTTATTCTTTGTTCCCTTCATCTCAGCAAATTCAGAATTAGACGCCCACCACGAATATTCCCCTGCTTTCTCACATATCAACCAACAATATGGGTTGGTTTTTTTTTTTTTTTTTTTTTTTTTTTTTTTTTAACATGGATCTACCTGTGAAATGTGAATGGGCTGTTGGTCAGGATTTAGAAAAATGCAGATTGTCAAAAGCTGCTTGGATCTGTAGGGAGGGCTGGAGACATTCCTTAATAAACGGTTACAGGCGAGTTTCAGTTTCACAGTCCCGTGCATTCCTGAGAAAGTGGCACACATGCCATTTGCAAAGTAAAGGGACTTCCATCAGCATGGAGATTCAGACTGCCATTTGGTTTAAACAGTAACTCACTCATGGTTAAAGGCCTTAAGAACCATGACTAGAACAATAATAATAGCTACAATTTTTTGAGCAGTTGCTAGCCTAGCACTGGACGTATATTATTTCATGTAATGCTTGTACCGACAGTGTGAGGTAGATCCTATTACCCATCCCCATTGACAATATATATTTTTTTCTATTTCTTTTTAATTGTGGTAAAAACATAACCTAAAATTTACCATTTCGACCATTTGTAAGTGTGCAGTTCAGTAGTATTAAGCATATTCACATTGTTGTGTAATCAATTTCTAGAACCTTTTCATCTTGCAAAGGTAAAACCTGGTCAGTTTCTATTAAACAACAACTCCCCAGTTCTCCTTCCCTAGCCTCTAGCAATCACTGCCTGCTTTCTGTTTCTACAAATTTCTATTCATCCCTATTTTATCGCTGAGGAAACTAAGGCACAAAGAACTGAAGGAACTTGTGCCTGTCTGCCTTCTGGCTAGTAGATGCAGAAGTGGGGAAATCCTGGCTATCTCGCGCCCCTGGCTTACACCCTGGGCCTGTTGACTGAGAAGTGTTCTCTGGGTGAGTTCCCTGACCACCTGAGTCAGAATCACCAAAGGGGGAGGGCCGCTTGTTAAAATGCAGACTCTCAGGCTGGACCCCATATGGTTTGATGCAGAAGGCCTGTGGGTTGGCAGGAATTTCTCTGATGACTCTAACGCATGTTTGAATTTGAGAAGTTCTGTGTTTTAGGTCCCCTGAGTAGAAATGGTTAGGTCTGCTTTGAAATGGATACAACTCCATCCCTGCCCTCCAGTTGCTTACAGTTTGCTGGAGGAGACAAGGAAGAAAGAAGCAGGTACAATACAGAGCAGTAGAGTGAGAGGAAAAGGCAATGTGATGAGCACAGCGCGACGGAAATGGCTGCCCTTCCCCGTCAGGATCGTTGCTGCCAGCTGCACAGTTCACTTAGCTGTGATGTCGTGTGCCTACCGCGAGCCAGGCATTCCCCATTCGAGTTGCCATGAGCTCCTTGCGCAATGGACTTTAATGCTACAATTCCTATCGAGTTACTTGTGACAAATGACTGATCAATTGCTTTGGCACATTTTACTACATATAGGCCTGTGGCTTCAGTCTCCCGGATGTGAAGGGCGGTATCACTTTAGAATGAGCCTGGTGGCAAGCTAGGCATCGAAATCACATCAACATGATTAGACCCGGAAGTTCTTCATGGCAGGGAGAATCTGACAAATTAAAAAATTATAACTTGATTGCGAAAGTATCGATGAGGGTGGTGGTGATGACAACAGTAAACATGTCTATGGGAAATATTCATATTTTGCATTTCTGGCGCTTCGTACTTGAGATATTTTTTTCTTTAGAGTATTCAAATAATAATGTTTTAGAAACCATAAGTTGATCTAACTTTTTTGGGCATTCCGGGAGTTCTCTCTGGCACTGGGAGGGGGATTTCTGTCGGCTTTAATATAGCATTTGAGCACAGCTGTTCCCAGTCCTTCTTCTTCAGGGTCACACTCTTCCTCTGACGCTAAGTCTTACACCCGGCAAATTAATTATTTACCTCACAGCAGTTCCCAGGGAATTCCTAAAACTATCAGTCAGCGTTGGCCATTATCAAATTTCTCTTCAAGATCTTGGTTGTGTCTCTACCTGCTACATCCTCTCAGCCCAGCCATGACCTCCTGCGATACAGCTTCCCTACGCACAGAGCCACCTGCTCCACGATGCTCTCCACAATGGGCAGAGATGATGCTCTGGCTGACACTGTTTCATTCTCATTCTTCCTTTCCAATTTCTGCAACTTGGAGAGTCCTTGGACAGGTCCTAGGACGGCCGTGGTCCCCTCACAATTTGGCTATGACGCTCCTTTTAAGGATGTGAGGTTGGCTGCTTGTTACTCAAAGCTCAGGGCTAAGCTTTCGGCTCCCGGGCTGGGGAGATCTCACTGGGAGAGTGCTGGACGCTTAACAGGGGGGTCGCCCCTTCCTAACTGGGATCATGCTGTGGTTTTTATAAAACATCAGGTCGGCTCTCCACTTGCTTAAACCTTGCTTTGGCTCACTTTGGACTTACAGAATCAAATGCAATGCTCCTCCAACCAGGACAGGCCCTGCCTCTGCTCTTGGCCTCGTCTCCTGCCAGTGCAGCCACACACACACACACACACACACACACACACGCACACGCACACGCACACCTCGGTACCTCTCGCACACACCCTTCTCTGCTCTGAAGGCCCTTCCATGTCTATCTGGCAAATTTCTTGTGCTTCGAGGCACAGAAATGTCACCAGCATCTCTAGATTTCCTTATAGGGCTAATCCCACGCCTTCCTTCCCTTAGGCAGCCTCTCTGTATAGCCCTTGTCACACCCTTTTGTAATTACCTGTTCACATTATCTTTCGCACATTTTTTCTTGAGGGGAGGGGTCTAGTCTCATATTTCTTTGAAGTTACAGAACCCTAGTACCCAAGCATGGTTCAGAGTGGAGTCTGGCTCTTTAGTGGGGCTGGAGTGGGGTGACTGGGTGGGCCATGGCCTGGGAAGATAGAATTTATCTTATGTTTCTCCTTCCCTTACCTGCTGGCACCTTTCTGTACCACTCAGTCTTTCCCTGGTCACGTAATACCCACTGGTCAGTTGGTTCATATTTGCTGAGCCTCCTCCAGTTGACACAGAGTCTAACCTCAACAAATGTGATGCTGGGTTGAGGTCAGGTTAGCTCATGCAAATGACGTAAAAGTGAGCGTGTTATATTCGTGGTGTAAAGACAGAGGAGCCACAGAGAGAAGGAGCCATCGAAACAGGGATGGTTTGGCCAGGGAAGGGCTTTGAGGAGAAGGCACTTTTAAAGTCATGTGAAGAAGGTCAGGGCTGCCAAATGAAGGTCACGAGAGGGGTGGGGGAGACTGAGAGTGGGGTTGGCTTTATCTCTGTCCCTCAAGAGTCCCATGCCCTTCTGGTTGTCAGTGACTCAACAGATTAAGCAAAATGAAGGACCACAGTGTGAGAGGCAGGACCTTTTTATGGCCCTGTCGGTGGGTGAAGGGTTTTCTCCAGGGCCTGAGGAAAGGGAGCCCAAACGAGCCCAGAGTAAAGCAATCTGAAGACGGAGAACATTTTAAAATATTGGTTCTGCTCTTCATCAGCTGCTTTACTGTCTGTATGACAAAGCACAGCACGTAAGACAGTCTCTGCTGGATGAAGCTGGACTGGGGATCCCCCTGGATCTCTTGCTCTTGCTGCAGCCCCGGTGGGCCCAGACTGGCTCCTTCCTGGACCCCAAGGAGAGGAAGTTGAACCACCTGTTTCCTTTCCTTTATTCTGGGCGCTGTCCCTCTGCCCAGGGGTGGTCTGGGTACCCAACAATGGGAAAGCTAAACGCTGGCGCTGCCCGGCTCAGCCTTGCTGCTGAGTGAGACCATCATGGATGGCCTGACACCCCTCCCCTCCCAACCCACCCCACAAACACAGATGGCTCTCTGGCGCCAGGAGAGGGGTTGGGAGTGGGTGGAGGATGTTTATTCTCTCTTGAGGAGGAAATCTCAAGATTCTCTCAGCAACTGTGGTTTATACACTACAAGCTATTCCATCAGTAAGCCCTAGACTATTCATTTCCAAGCTAAAAATGGGACAGGTGCAACCTTATTAGGAAGACCCATTTAAAAAAAAAAAAAAAAAAAAAAAGAGGGTTCATCTGATGGTACTTTATACTTCTACAAAATATTTTTAAAGACATTCTCTCACTTTTAGTAGGAAAGGCATGCTTATTTCTGATTAATAGATGCAAAAACTGAGGTGCAGTATTAATTTTTTAAAGGAACATATGAGAAGGAGAGGACTAGAATCTAAGGCTTTTCATCCAAAATCTCAAACTCTTCCCACTAATATATATATCTCAAAGTATAGCTTTAAACAGTGGTACCTGTGGTTATATACAAAAATTTTATATCTAATCACATAAAGTATACTACATACTTTAAAATTTTATTTTTATGTGATTTATAAAAAATAAGCAGCATATGTAAATGGTTATTTCAGAGATATTACTTAGGGTGAAATTTAAAAAAATGATATATAGGTAAGTAAATATGTGAAAATACAGTTTTAATAACTGAATTGGGAACTACTAAAATATAACATGCTTTCACCCTGAGTTTCCATTTGAAAGCTACTATAATTATTTTGATATGAGAAATACCAAAGGATATTTTCAGTGGGAAAAAACTTAATTATATATATGTGAATGACATTTTAAGTCTTGAAAAGAAACCCAAAACATTTATAAGGAGGGTTAAAGACAGTGACATTTCATCCTTATATATGCGTCTGAATGTCAGACTAATCATCTTTTAAAATTGCCAGGATGAGATTGAAGACTTGGGAAATAGAGAACATTTTTTTTTAACACTTTAAATTGTAGAGATAATTTGATAGGTATTTAATACTATTTGGAATGAAAATTCAATACTATTTACATCTATGGTCAGAGAATTTATAGATGCTAATGTAGCTCCACATGAAATTTCTAAAAGTTCCACTGAAGCCATTCAACTTGGACAATGACCCACATTGGGCAGGTCTCTCGTTGCTCTCGGCAGGGCAATTCTGACAGATGACCTTCCATGGCTTTTGATGGGGAAGCCTTTCAAATGGTTCATGAGAATAAAACAGTTGGAAGATCTGAAGGGGGCTAGTTTCGTGCCTGATGGGGAGATGCAGTGACAATGTAGGTCTGTTGAGCTGCTTGGGATGGTGCTCCCGCCTAGGAGCCAGTCTCAGGGAGTGTGAGGTGCAGGGGATCCTGCATCCTGGGCAGCCTATGGGATTTACTTTCCAAGTTCTGAAAGGTGGAAAAGCCTGGAGAACTCCCTCTTCATCCCTCCCATCCTTCCCCCTGTGGCTCTCGGGCTGTAAAAAGCACAAACCATCAATGGAGACCAGAATGGAGGGCCCAGAATGCTCCCCGGCAGACCCTCCTGCCAGGTCAGTGCTGGCCGGAGGGCACCAGGGGCCACCTGGCAAGCAGCCCCTCAGTGACTTCCCACCAAACAGAAATAGGCAGCTCGGCAGGATGAGCACAGAGACAAGAGTCCACACTGAAACCCGGAGAGAAAGGGACTTGCTTCTCGGGGTTCTCCTGCTTGAGGCCTCTTGATGCAGAGGTTAGGAATGGGCTTCTGGGTCAGCTACACCTGAGACTGAGTCCAGACTCTTTCTTTTGCTGTGTGTGATCCACAGCACATAATGCTACATTTCTGAGCCTCAGTTTCTTCATCTGACACAGCATCAATATTTGAAAGCAAATATACTTAATAGAATTTAAAAACTCAGACCATCAGCTAGAGGAGGGAGTGGAAAAACGGGGAAGGAAGGACAGGGTTTTTAGTAGAGGGTGAACAGGACAAGGAAGTCCTAGCAAAGACAAGCTTCTGTTTGTAAAAAAAAAAAAAAAAAAAAAAAAGGAGGAAATTCCTTGGAATGTGGCTAGTGGGTAGATGTACAATGAATAGACATCATTAACATTTTGCTTTTTAGAAAGGAATGATTTAGCTTTAACTCTACATAGAAAATGGAAACAGTATTGTATATTAGTAAGATTGATTTGGGACCTTACCAACAGTTTTAGGAAGTTGGAGGAGAGAAAAAACGCAGTAGAAGATTTGGAAAATGAATTTGGCAGGGTAGGTGGAGGTGGCTGAACCATAGGGAGGACAGATGAGGTGAGTGTCTGGGTCGATTATCTTAATACTTGAGGCCCTGCGATCAGGGCCATCTTCCCCTGCGCGCAGCCGGCACCACCCCTACCACCACCCATCCCAGTTCCCCATTTGCTATTAGGTGATTGGAGCCTGTGGTTGTGGGAGGAGTCAAGAGGTTGGCCTTTCACCTGCTTGCTGCCCCGCCCCTGCTAAGGATTGCCCTCTGTGTGTGGGGCAACTGGTGGGGCCGGGGCCTTGACACCCACTCCTGGTTCCCCATTCGCCATTGGGCAATCGGAACCTGCTGGCCGGGGAAAGAGACTGAGAGGTGGTCAGTGCGCCTCATAGTGACTGGTCATTCCGCTGGCAGGGTCAGTTTGCATATAACCCTTTTATTATAGAGGATTATTATACAGAATTTGACCAGTCCAGAGTCCTTTACTGCCCAGATGGAGGTTCTCAGTGGACCAGAGCCATCCTTACTTCACAAATAGAGAGGGAAGACCAAAAATGCCTTCTGTTTTTAAAATTCTTTTCAGAGCTCGCAAAATGTAGGCAGCAAGGTTTATCTTTAAAAATTTTTAGGCAGAATGATCAGACAGAAGTAGACAAGTCTTTGTTTTAAATATCTTTAAATCTGAAAAAATCAAGCCAAGTTTGTCATGTGGGAAGCTGCCTACTGAAGTGAAACAATTGAATTTCTAAACATGTTACAAAACCTAAAGGAACTTACACATTTTCTAGCGAAGTATATATTGTGCTTAATTTTCTCAGCTTTTCAATAGGTTTATTGAGGTATAATTTGCATACCATAAGATTCACCATTGTTAAATGTGTATAATTCATTGAATTTTTAGTAATTGTCTAGAGTTCTACAACTATCACTTCCCTCCCAGATTTTTTTAATCAGAAATTTTGTCTGGAAAGATTTTTATTTAACAAATAAGTATGTAAATATTTTAAATTTAATTTAGAATATTTCATGTCAAATTTAAGTTGGTATTACCTATGAGAAAAGCAGAGAATGAAGGCCATTTTATAGCAGCTTGCTGGTAAAAACATTAATGTTAAACTTCTATTTTATACACTTTAGACTATTCTTTCTTGGGGAAAGCACATCTAAATGAACAAACGTTAATCTTAAGGCACTTTAAAGGGTTTACTAATATACAACTAACTGATAACAATAATGGATGGAATAAATGGTGACAATTTTTTTCTTTGGGTTTTTGTAGAAGGAAACAAAAAATCAGTATCATATATTCTATAAGTACAATGAATCATTCTTTTTAGCACTGTCAGAAATTTTGAAACCAGTTATCTAACTAGTATTTACTAAACATATACTGTGTACCTATTTCTGTCCAAGACACTGCAGGAAGGTAACTGATACAGAAGAGAGAATTCTTTACTCTTTAAGGTAGTGGTGAGAATCCCATCCTGTCTCTTCCCCCCCCCCTTTTTTTTTCCATTGGGGTCCACTAACCTAAACAGGGGGAAAAAGAATTCTAGAAAATCTCGGTTTATATATTTTAATACAATTTCATTTACCTGTTTTTACTATTAAAAATAATTTAAAAATTTTAAATAAATACAACAAAAATTAAAAGAATGCTCTAAACTTCTCTATTAAAACTCGTTAAATGAGAGGAGGCAAGAGATAGTGGAGGGGTACAGCAGTGATGTCGTGAGAAAGAACAACATAAAGAAAAAGAGGAAACAAAAAAGAATCCTTGGAGAGGAAGCCACGGGAGGAACAGGAGACACCCATAGAAACACATAGAGTCACGCATACTAAGAGGGAGCCATACTGTAAAGGAAAAGAGGCGGGAAGATGTCCGAGGAATAAAGCCATCCTTTCGTGGCCCTCACTTAGGTCTTGCTATTAGAGACACTGACAGCCGCGGTGTGTTTGTACAACCACAGGTATAACTGAGACTGACTCGGGGAACCTGCCCTTTGAGGGAGATGAATCAGAGGCCGGAACTAGCCATGGCCTCCTTGCCCGAGGCCCGCAGTCTACCTCGGGAGACTGAACAACTGATGACTAATGAAACAGAACGGGGTTTGCAGGGATCAGAGCTGGGAAATCTTTCTGGGGTCCGGCGGGTGAGCAAGTACAGGACAGAATTGGGAGGGAGGGAGTGATGTGGGAAATCATGGCTGGGAAGGCATAGATACTCTGTGTTCTTTCTGGCCTCATCAGAATTTCTGCTCACACCCCCCGGCACTCCCCCCCGTCCCCCCCCCAAAAAAAGTGCATGACTAAGAAAATCATGCTAATCTGAATTAACTGAATTCACATTTTGTTTGTGACCAACTATTTTTAAGGTTCTATCTAGTTTTGGTCATTAACATGGGGACTTGCTGTGACCCAAGTGAAATTGCATTTATGCTAACTATGTTGTATCTTTACTTACAAAGCCTCATTTATGCTAACTATGTTGTATCTTTACTTACAAAGCCACATTTATGCTAACTATGTTCGTATCTTTATCTACAAAGTGAGCCCAGAATTCTGGCTGGGGCTCTGCCATCACCTGGGCTGGGAGTGACCTGGGGCAACTTCCAAACCCCAGTGGGTCTTTGGTGTATTAAGCTGCAAGCAGAAGAGATTTGACTAGAACATTTCTGAGATTTTATCCAACTAAAAAAAAAAATTACTCTTTTTCATGGAAGCTGAGTGGGGGGGAAAATCCTGAAAAGTATAAACAAGCATAAAATTATTTTGATTAAAATATACTTAAGAATGTGCTCAACATTAAGGATGAAGCAAACAGCTTTGTAAGTTATCAGATTTAACCTACACACGAAATATCTTATCCTCTACTATGGAACCGGCCGTTTGTCACTAAAACTATGTGAAATAGGGTGTGATCTACCCTGGAGTTGTGTCACATTGCTGCAAAATTTGCTGTTAATCAAATTAACCTGAAAGTCAGCATTGGCAGACCCTCAGCTTGTCTAAGATTTTGAATCTTTCAAGTCTAAATTATGGCATATAGTCCTAAAAATATTGAGTGAATAAGAAGTAAAGGGGGACCCGCATGAGTAAGAATCTCGAAGGTAGAGTTATGTCTCTTCACCTTCCATTTTCACAGGAAATCAGGCCGTTTGGGGGTTAGCATTCCTGCTTCCCAATAAGGAGGGGAAGGCTGTGGGGGTGGGACGCAGGGGTGTGGGAGGGTACAGTGTTGTCTATTAGTGGAATCAACCCTTTCAGTTGACAAAGACAACAACCGAATCTGTAGATGGTTTATTTGATCTGCGTGAAAGAGTGGCAGTGGGATTTCTGGCACTTGAATAAGCGGAAACAATATTTTTGGCTAGAGAGACTTCTGAGCTCTCTCAGGGAGCCTTCTAGAAGGCCATCTGGACCTAACAGTATTTCCTTTGTAAAGCTCTGCATTTGGAAACACAAATGAAAGGTGTGCAGGCTGCAATCAGATACCTAAGAAAATCATGTGTATTGGTGTGGGGGGTATTCCTTGTAATTTTCTAGGTGAAAAACTTACATGAGGGAAAAAAAAACACCTTTTTTTTTTTTAATTAAGATATAAGTTCCTAATTTATATTCCAGTAGAGGATTTGCTTCTGAACACAAACTTATTAATTTGCATTATTGCTTGCTCTAGTGAAATTAGAATGTTTCAGTTATGTGTGTTATTTATAGTTATTATGTCAGATAGTGACCTTGTTTCTGACCTTTACGTTGTTAATTGAACCTAGATTTTAAAGGTGAACCTTCTTTGGTTTTTGGCCAGCTTGCAAAGCTGTAACAAACGAAAAATCTTGAAAAAGTTAAATGAAATCCTACCAAAATAAAATAAAGCATTTATGGCAATGATAGCAATAAACCAGGGTGCTTGGAAAACGAGATGAAGCAGAGCCACATTTATAGGCAGATACTGCAGAAATAGGAATATTCTAGCAAAGTACCTTTAAGAATTGGTCACATGTGCTACATTTTGCTATTCTTTAACATTTTTCTGTTAGAGCCTCTATTTGGAAATAAGTGGTAAATTCTTGTATTAAGATTTCTTGGGATTATCAATCAATTTTTAAAAAGCAACTACTTCCTTTAGCTGTCAATTTTGTCCAAGAAGTGATGAATATAGAAACAGAAAAAAATTATCACTGACTTTATCATATAGACATGGTATCATACATACATGAATGTATATGTAGTATAAATACATGTTACATATATGTATTTGTAAACAAATTATAGTTTCCACTGATATCAACTAATATCAACTAATTATTTACTTGAGATATTTTCATTTCAATGATCTACTTTTCATACTACATACAATTCTTAGTCGATAAAAAACTGTTAAAATCATATTTTCAAATAGGCAATACTAAATTTAGTTGATGGAGAATTTTCAAATATTATGGAATAATATTATTATGAAAAAAGACATAAAAATGAAATTAACTTTCAAAAACCCTTTATAAATTTAAAACAAATTAATGGAAGTAACTTATCCTGGCTAAAATATTTTATTAAGTAATTCAAAGCTAAAATAATTAATCACATGAAGCTTGCATCTCAGAATATATTTTTCTGGAAGGATGAAAGAAAGAATCAAGGTTGATTAACATTATGGATATATACCTCCCAACTTATATCAGCTAAATTAGAAATAATTTAGCTTATGGGAATTAAAATAGGGGCATAGAGTATGTGGAACGTTTAGACATTTTCCAACAGATTTAATAGAAAAAGAGGACCTCAGTCCTTAATGTCAACTGGAAACCTAATTCTTATTAGTGGGAACTGGTGTACCAGGCAAATTCTTAAAGTAGTAACAAGTATCATTACCTGCCAAACAGTGACAGATTATTATTTTTTAATGTAAAGTATTTTCATCTGACATTACACTAAGGACCTCAAACTTGCTTTCCTTAGAACTTCTAATTAAAATAAAACAAGAAAATTCATGTGATACCAGAGACTGAACCCCAATAACTTATCTACTCATGACCTAAGTATTCTCATGAATTTTGTTATTGGGAGAGGAAAGGGAAATTTTTTTTAAAATTTATTTTTGAATAATAATGATAGCTATGTAATAATAATTATTATTATTACTGTATAAGACACAATTACCCAGCATTAACTGTAAACTTCAGCTATACCTTTGTTCTTAGGGAATAATATAATTTAAGATAGGAGCAGGAAGTAGAGAAAAGTAAAGACATGTAATTTTGCTTTCTTGGGTCATTTCTACTTATAAACATCTCTTGAATGAAGTTTTTCATCAGAGGGGGGAAAAAGGTCTTTCTGAAATTTGTAAGTGTCTCACTGGTAACCCAACCACCAGCTTCCCCTCACTGACAGTCACCTGTGCTTTGGACAAAGTAACGGAGGGTGTGTGTTTTCATCAGTGATTCACATTTGAAATACAACAGATTAGATGTTTGTTGGAAGCAATACTTCCTACAACTGAGCAACCTATTTATACTAAATCTCCACAAACAGAACCCACATTATTTAAACCCCAAGACCTCTCAAGACCTGGCGTTACCTGCCTGCAGACCCTATTTTTGTGGCCAGCCAATTGATAGGCAAAGTGAAAGAAACATGGGAACTGGATAAAACAACCGTGTGTCCCCACTGGAAGCCCCATTACTGGAATCACTTAAACCTTGCTGGACAAAGCACCGCGAGAATTTGCTGTCGGAAACAAACCTACACGAATGGGGCAGGGAAGAAATGACCTAATCGTTGGTCTCCCTTCTGCTCCAATCTCTACCCGTCTGAGTTAGCAAAAGCTGCCACACTGTTGTGAAAGCTTATGCCCCAACAAGAGGGCATTTCTTATTATTTTTTTTTTTTAAAGTTCAGAATTTAACATTTAAGTTGCCATCATCAAAAGGCAGGAACACCCTGAGACGATTTTTCCCTGGGAACAACACTTTTAAGATACAATGGAAAAGTGCTGTGTTTTTCTTCATCCAAGAACTTAGATGCCGGTAAAAGAGTGTGCGTCTAGTCGGAATGTTGTTTGCTGGCTACCTGAAATTTAGGGCCACTTCTCCCAAGCCCGAGCTGCTTACAATGCCAAGTGGCATCCTTCGATGTTATCCAACAGGAAACCAGACTGGAACTCTGCCTGGTCTGCTGTTTTGGGGACCCCCATCCTGCCTCAGTTGATGATTTCAGTTGGAAGTATTCCTCACACGCCTGTCCCCCGCTGCCATAAGGTGCACACAGAGGTGTGGGATAGTAAGGGAGTGTGTGTGCAGGCAAGCATGGGGAAGAGGAGAGTGGACGGCGTTATTTGCATGTATGAATGAAAAAGTACATGGCTCTGCTCTCTGGATAAATATATATGTTTCAGGATATTGGTTTTCGGGTCAAGGTAGAGAAGTGAACATAAAACACAATGTCAAGAATATTTTTCTATGAATGGCAATGTTCTTCCAATGGTCATTACTGATTTGAAATGAGAGGATGGATGCTATTTATCCTGGAAGTGGTCTATGTCCAAATGGGATAGTACCGTTATCACAGATCCTGTCTTTTGATTTTAAGTGCAAACGTGTACAAAGATGATCTTGTGGGTGTGTGAGGGTGAGCATGCGTGCCTGGTTGGAAGTGAAGGCAGGTGTCCATAGTGAGAGGGAGGGAGGAGGCAGTGACCCACTTAATTTTGTTCCTTACTTTCCCAAGTCCTGGGATTTTCAGGTGTTTTCATTGCCAGTGGAAAGTGCAAGTGACACTTATACTGATGTCACCAGTTAGTTTTTGTTTGTTTGTTTGTTTGTTTTTTGTAACAGGGACTATTTAACCTTTAGAACCTTAATAATGGTTCTAAGTACTTTTGCCTTGGAGGTATCAAACCCTCACTCTTTATGTAAGTAACAAGGGCGCATTTAGATATTACCTCTAGGACAGTTTTGTAAATACAACCCCCCCCCCCCCCCTTAAGGGGAGGCACTCGGTATTATTGCAAATAACCTTTAAGATAATTAACTGACAATGCTGCAACTAGCATAAAACCTTCCTTCAGGCGACACCTAATTTAAGTGTTACTGGCACAAAGTGGAGACAGATTGCGCATCACCACTGCAATATTTACATAGCAGAAACCCACAGCGCAGGAAACGCGAGGCTCAATGATGCACTAAATTAGGAACAACCGTGCTCCAGTGTTAATTTGCTTTTCATTCTATCCAAATCTCAGGTCCAGGAATTGGTACAAGTACATGGACAGCCTCCCACTCTTCCATGACTAAACAGGAGGAGATTTTTGTACTTTTCCGCCCCGATGTTAAAGTAACTTGAAATTTATTTCTCTCCACGAGAACCATTTGATCAAACTGTGCTTATTTCATTATAACTTGCTCTCACTTTGATCTAAAACTATTTTCATATGACAGCTGCATCAGAGTCTATAGAGAAAACTAAACAGACTTCCTCTCTTTTCTCAAAGGCTGCCAACATAGCTTATGAAAAGAAAAAAAGAAAAAAAAGAGAGAGAGAGAGATGTGAGAGCCAGTTGGTGAAATATTTAGAAACATGGCAGGGCAAATTTACCTTAGGCGAATTTCTCACTGATGAATATTGTCCCCCCAGTTCAAACCCTCTCCACCAAAATCATCCAAACGATGATTCCCCCCCCCTCCTCCCCACAGCACTGTAAACACCGGTTTCATCCAAGTCATTAATAAAGCATTTACCTTTCCTAATTGCTGATGCTCTTGAAAGGCGGAGATCAGTTCTTCAGCCCACTTAATTTTTTCAGGGGAAGGAGAAAACTGCTCCTGGACGGCTGCAATTTGGTTAGGGTGTATCACCTGCTTACCTACAAGAGGATTAACAGTTACACCGGGAACACAAAACAACAAGTAGATGTCTTAACCAGGAGAGGCTCCCGAATGCCTCACCGACTGTATGTAAAATAACTCATTATTTTAGCACATTTTAAAAGAAAACAACAGTAATTGGGCAGGCTTCTCCAGAACACCACATCAGAACAAACACAACAATGGGAGTAATTGTGTTTCCGATCCTATAGAAATGCCACCTTGGTGCGGATAATCTCTCAGTTTTAGCTACAGGTGGACTGACTGAGCAGCTCGTTGAATAACTGCTTTGGCTGGGACTTTAAAGGATAATGTCTGCAAATGAGAGTGATTATTTTGAAGTAAAGAAGAAAAATGTTATGTTAATTCTTTCTAATTTTATAAGTTGTCTTTGGCTTACTTGGCACCGT
Organism: Pipistrellus hanaki; assembly: GCF_964339955.1. Lineage (NCBI taxonomy): Eukaryota > Metazoa > Chordata > Mammalia > Chiroptera > Vespertilionidae > Pipistrellus > Pipistrellus hanaki. Next base: position 35,776,691 of record NC_140505.1, read on the forward strand.
CACCCTGCCTTCCACGATTTCTTTTAGAAGTCGTCTGTTGGTTTTCATAAAGCTTCAGAAGCAGGTGTTACAACTATATTAATATCAAATAGTGTCTTACAATAATAATTTATTTTTTTCCTCTTTAGGTATGATATGTCATTTCTAACCTCTAGTAGAAATTTAGATTTCACTGAGAAAACTTTATTCAGTACAGTAAAGTAGAAGACAGATTTAAACAGTGTGGTCCCTAAATTACTCCATTTAAAAATGTTTAAATAAAAATTACAGAAAGTTTCTTGACCTAAAAACATAACCAGATTTTCCCTTTTTTCTTATAGAATGAAGATTTTGTTTCCCTTTTATATATATACTTAGACACCCAGATGAAATCTTATTTTTGTAGTAATATCTTTTTTTTGAAGTTTAAGTATCTTAAATAAAAACATAATATAAAGATAAGAGTCACAGGATTCTAGGAAATCACGCAGTCATTAAAACGAAACAGTTTAGCAATCAGGGAAGAATGGAATCTAATCAGGTCATTAATAAAATGAAACATAATTTAATGTTATAATAATGTTGAGGTTATATTTTATTACATAATAAAATTATGGACATATTTGGTTCTTTAAAATGAATGTACACTTAGTGATAACTTACTTTGCTAAGTATATTTGTTGGTGTATCAATTTGCTTTGGTTTTGAAATAGTGTTTAACACTTAATCATTAGAAATTACAGTATATCATTGATGTTTTAAAAAAGGTGAATTCCTGTTACTGCCATTATTCTATCGAACATAAAAAAGAAATGTTTGTAAAAATTTCTTTTTGTATTTGTGAGTCTCCGTGAATAAATACAGTAATATCTTTTCTTACAATGGCATAATTAAAACATCCTCACATTGCTATTTCATTTTTAGTCTGTCAGCATATTAATAAAACATTAAAACACTATATAACTAAAGCTGCTTTAAATTATTTGAGGAATAATTTCTGGGAACAAATAACATCAATGATGACAAATGAGAGCTTTTTTCAATAGTAGGTACTGAAATTATATTTAAATAATCTAATAGTTGTTACAATATTATTAATAAAGGATGTCAGTTCTGGTACTCATTTTGTACTAATTGTAGGTCCTGAATTTTATAATTTATGTACATAATTTACACTGATGTGTAAAAAGCCAAATTTCATGGGAACTTCATAGTATAGACATGATAATTTGAGGAGCAAGACACAAACTATTTAAAATACAGTAAAACTACTGATGGCTTGCAAGTACCCATATGCTGGTAATGAGGCTAATTTTAAGATATGCGTTAGGTTTTAGAAATTTATGAACATTCATTTGTGAAGTTATCTTTTGTTGAATCTTGAATACCCCAACAACTGAATATCGGACTTTAATGCCATGTGGGAGCAAAGCAAATATTTTATACAGAAGAGTTGTTATTGACAAGTTACTGAGAGGGTGCGAAACTGGAAGACATTAAAATTTATGACCATGAAATCTTTTTTACAGTACCACTTGATATATCATGCTTTAAATCAATACCTGTCAAGTCTTTTAGGTAACTGTATGATGCTGTCATTTTTGTCTTCTATAAAAGACTGCAAAAAAGAGGAAAACCTCTAGAGTTTCATATTTATAATCTTTCTTCCCAGCATGGAGTACTGGAGTCAGCTCTTAGAGCTTTATTCTAAGGTTTATTTTTATAAAAATAATACCTAAAGTTAACAGCTATTTTATACAGCCAATGCATTGATTTAAAATCTGCCTACATGGGTTGTGTCTCTGTGAAACAGACTACAGAAAAGAAACTACAACCCACTGTTTCATGCGTGGTTAACTTTAAAAAACCACAACTCATTAAAAATATATGTAATTTTTTAAAGTACAGAAAATCCCAATTACATAGACGGGGTGTTTCTTATCAGCGTTATGGATAACACAATACTTTCATTGAATTTTAAACTTTCAACCACCTGCTTCAGACAGGACGTGTGTCTTCCTTCCTTCCTTCCTTCCTTCCTTCCTTCCTTCCTTCCTTCCTTCCTTCCTTCCTTCCTTCCTTTTTTTCATTACTCTCCTCCCTTCTTGTGCAAAGCGCAAGGTATGGAATTAAATGATAAATAATTAGGACAAACAGATTACAAGTAGCCTAAAATACTTATTAAATCATTTATTGTTTTAAAATACTACAAATAATCTCATATCTTATCAGACTAATTACCTCTTATTGGCATGTAGAAATATAGTTGGGACAACAAAGACCTTCTTTCTGAAAATTGCAAAATGGCCATAAAGTGTAGCTCCCTACTTTACTGACTTGTTTGCTTGAATCTATAATGGGCACTGTACCCTCTGTGCCTCCCCGTCCCCCCCTTCCATTTTTTTGTGTGATTTCATACTCCCTGTTGTTGAGAAACAATAGTGCCAAGCCCATAAGCTTCTCATGCTGAGTTGGGCACAGTCTAGAAATCTAAATCTGATTTGAAATAACTTGTCTTCTGCGATTGAATTAGGGGCCAATTTAATGCAGTCCTGTATCTTGGAGAAACCCTCGAACTCCTTTGTAAGTTCCGGAACAAACATTTACGCCAGAGGAGACGGAAGAGACCCCGGTTATACTGAGTGAGGGTGACAGAGGCCCGCATCGGATCCAGCGTTTTCTGTTTCTGATTGCATTAGTGCTCATTTCAGAGCAACATCTGGCTGCTTGGCAGCCACGGCCGCGCATTTTAGACCAACAACATCGGGGTCTATTAGGTAGATTTCATGGAGTTTTTCTCCAGCTTCTCCATTTGGGCCACGTCCTAACCAGTCGTCAGGAAAAGACGGGTGTGCAGGCCAGCAGGAAAAGGACAGCCCCCGGAGCAGGGCAGTGGCACTCTTTCTTTCTTTCTCTCTCAGTCACTATTAAATGTAAGGAGGATTTGTTAATAGCTCAGATGATTGAAGAATATTTCCCTGTAAGAGATTGCAGGTATTTACTTATTTATTTACAAATTTGCGGGGGTCCCATTTGAACTCTCTATGTTAAAAACACAAAAATCAAATGCCCAAGCTTTATTTAATTCTAATAAACCCCTTAAGATGGCTTCTTAAGCCTTGAATTTTACTTTGGGCTAAATCATCATCCATTTAGATATCTTGTGCATTTAAAGTCACCTTAAGACATGTTTCATTAGTAACCCCTAACTGGGCACATTTCAAAAATATTTACCAAAGGGATAGCATGGGTGCTTGTCTTTTGTCCTTATTATTTGGATACAATTCTGAGCATGATGTTTCCAGAATGTGCAGCAGAAGGACAGATAAGAATAAAAGATTTTAGAATGTTTTTTTTTTTAATCCATGGTTGCACATGCGTGTGTATGCAATTGCAGAATGTGTTTGTGTGTAGAATTCTATTGTGGTTTCTAAAAAAATAAAAAAAATAAATAAAAAAAGATTTCTGTTACAAAAACACAATTTTCGGTTGCTCCCTGGGCTCCTGGGGCCTGAGTGACTAGGCACACCAATCAACAGATATCCGCCTGCGCTCCAGGACCGGATTGTGAGGGACCCGCTGAGCGCAGTGCCAGCCAATGCCCGTAGGTGTTGCCAGGTGCACAGACACATATCGGGAGGTGGGAGAGAAAGAAGGGGCTTGGAGTGGCAGATGAATAAAAACCTAGTTTTGAGTGGAAAAAAAAATAAAAAAGATATCAACAATCTTTTTTTAATGAAATTCATTAATATTTGGACTGCTGAAGAAAAATTTTCTTCAATCCATCAACACAAACTCTTAACCTGTTAACTGAGCGGGACCTATAAATACGTCAAACGTAAACAATATCGGGAACGGGTAGGACGTATGAATACGTCCTTGAAATATATGTTGCGCCCCGAGAGGGACGGTATATATTTCTTGTAATTAAAAAATATATATATTTTATTGATTTTTTATAGAGAGGAAGTAAAGGGGAGGGATAGAGAGTTAGAAATATTGATGAGATGAGAAACATCGATCAGCTGCCTCTTGCACACCCCCCACTGGGGATGTGCCGGCAACCCAGGTACATGCCCTTGACCGGAATCGAACCCGGGACCTTTAGGTCGAAGGCCGACGCTCTATCCACTGAGCCAAACCAGTTTTGGCTATTTTTTGTAATCTTTATCATTGTTTGTAAAATTTATAATTTTTTAATTCAACGTGTCCATTTTTTTTTGTCGGTATTCTTTTCTATTTTTTTTGTAATTTTGTTATTTTCCTTTGTGCTTTATATATATAAATAAATGGAAAAATATATATTTTATTTATTTTCATTAAGTATAAATAAAAAAAAATAATATGAAATTATGTCCTTCGGGCTTGACGTACTGACACGTCCTAATGAAAGAGTACACGCCCGTTACAGGTTGCGTCATTAAAAAGGGAACTCCCCGGTTAACAGGTTTAAGGCAGTTCACCCAAAAATACTTTTACGACAGCCTCATCCCTCCCCTCGTGTCAGCAAAAACTGCAACAAAATATTTAACAGATAAAAAAAAAAAAGTCACTATTCTAACGAGAAAATAAAATAAGTGATTTGCTTGTTGACTGGCAGAGCCAAAGTAAAACCTGACCATTTGTTGGGTGGGTTCTTGCCCTGGATGGCTTTTTTTCATGTTTCAGATAGTAGAATAGGTATGTGAACTACCTGGCCACCTTAAGGAACACTGATTTCTGGAATGTTCAAAAATCTAGACAATGCTGTTCAAGATACCACCGAGGACCATACCCGTAAATCCCATCGCCGCTCCTTCTCTCGCCTGCCTCAGGAGCCCCTCTTCGTCCCGGAAGTCGATGTACACCAGGTCTACGGCCTGCAGACCAAAGGCCTTCGCCACGACAACGATCTTTTGCCGGGCGTAGAGAATATCGTGGGCTTCTTTACTACTTGTTGCACCTGAAAATGGGACGTTGGCAGAAAAAAGGAGAGAGGTTAACTTTGGAAACCCAACCCATACATCTCTTGTAAAAACTCAGGACGTAAGGGTGTCTGGGTCCTCCTTGGCCTTGCGGCCCCGGGAGGTGATGATTCAATATAAACGAAGAGGGATGTGTGGAGGCAGAGTTCAACCTCATGGGTCCCTCTTGCAAGGCATCTATCTTTCAGGGGAATGACTGTGTGCGTGGAGAAGAGGCCCCTCCCCCCTCCCAGGAGCCAGAACCATGAATGACTTGGTAGGTCGGTCACAAATGACTTCTGACATGTGTGCTTCCCTTTTGCCGTCCCTTGGAAATTGTCGGTCCAAAGGTAGCACCGCAAGAGGTGGCCAGAGGGCTGTGTGAGGAAATGGTTCAGTTCTCTCGCTGAGCCCAGAGTTTCACAGGCTGTGGTTCCCATGCCCTGTTATCGCTGAGGTTCGGAGCCAGGTACTTTGGGGAGTGGATGGAGAACTTAAGAGAAATGGAAGGGCACTCGCTTTGAGAGAGGCAGAAAGTCTCCACTAAGCTACTGGTGATACTGAGTCCCCCGGGAAGAACGGTATTAAAATAAGTTCCTGGTGTTTCCACCCTGGGGGTGGGAGGGCGTGTGTTTACGTTTGCTCAGGGGAAGCTCCCGTCTCGGGTCACTTGGGACCATGGCTCTGAAATGCCTGTGACCTGGGCTCCTTTTCCAGAGGCACCGTCTCTGGTTGCACATGCACTCTGGTTGCACATGCATCGTGCCCAAGGGACAGGGAGGACCAGTGAGAACAGGCACGCACACTATCTCAATGAGTATTTAATGAGAAGAGTTCTGAAACAGACTTGAGGAGGTATTTAAAATCTATTTAAATAATATTTACATTTAATAAAGAAAATTACTCAGTAGAGCATATGTGGAATTGCCTTAAATTTGTGGTAGGGGCCTCAATCCCCTTTACACTGAGGTGAAAACAAAATATTTAAGCAACAGAGAGGATGTTCGCATAACACTTATTATGAACAGAGTAGATGCTGTCTCTTCCCGAACACGTGCGAGGCTGCAACAGCCTTTTTACGAGTTACTTTATAAGTGAATAGACATAATGGGTGCTGTGTTCTGAAAGCAGGACAATGGTGAGGTGTCCTAAATTATCGGGAAGTGCTGTCCATTCAGCTGAAAACCATTGTCACGCTTGGCAAATATATTGTCATGTAAATGTCCGTTTGTGAAGGGGCCCAAGGGGGGGGGGGAAGTATACATGTGTACACAGAAAGAATGAGAGAGAGAGAGAGAGAAATGAGTCTTTGACACCTATGCTGGCTCGAAAGTCTTCTCCTCCGAAAACGACAGCATCTAGGCAAAGGCCCACCAGAGGCCCGGCCTTCACGGCTTCTTTGCACACGGCCTGTAAAAGAGCAGAGAGAGCATCTCACAGAAACACACGGCGCAGAGAGAAGCAGCCTGCTGTAGATTCAGTACCAGAAAGATCCAGTTCTGAATACAAGACAGTTTGTCTGAGAGCAGTCCTAAAAATGCAGCCCCAAGTCACCCCTTTCGAAAGACATTTAACATTGTTCAAGATAAATAATGCTGTATACATTGGCTTTGCTTTAATGGAGTATATTAATATATCCATTAACGTACGTTAATATAGTTACAATGTTTGAATTGTAGTTCATCCAACTTCTAGAAAAACTTGGAGTTAACTCAGTTCGGTTGTACTATAAGTAATTTATGTTTTTCCAAAATTTGTGTTTGCTTTAAGAGACTCATACCATACACAGAAAGCCACAGGAAAGAAGGAAAGAATTTTTTAAATCAAACTAATTGGATTATTTGCATCAGGATCAAGATTTCTTAGTAAGTGGTTTTAGGATTAAACACACACAATATAAAAACCTACAATGCCGGAGGGGAAAACAAAAATGCAACAAGTCACCCAAGACGTATTAATAAGCAACTTCGATATTTCCATGTGAAATAAAGATAAATGACATTTGTTGCAGACAGAACTGTGAAGCGACAAAGGTTCATGCTAATATAGGTGGGTGGGGATGACATGAGAAACCCGTGAGGACTCTGCTGATTAATTTCAGGGGTTGTAAGTGCTTCTCGGTACGTTATGGAATAAAATGGCAAAACAGTGCTAAAAATTAAATCGTTATAGGAATCTAGCTGCATCTAAAAGATATGCTCTGATTATATTCCCAGAAATCTAGGGCGGGCTCGGAGGAATGTGTGGTTAGTGGTGTAAACACGCGTGAAGTAGCTCGCAAACATTTGCACTCTGCCCCTCCTGCACGGTCCAGTAGGTCTCAGAGTTTCCTCTCAGAGCGTTTGCTCACATATTACCTCTCCAGTTACAGCTCAACTATCTTTTTATTTAGTTTTGTTTTTAGGAATTTCTTCTCTCGTGCCCTCTGGGATAGGGTGCTACATTGATGTTCACAGGTCAGGTGTAATGTGAGGCATATTTTGGAAAACAATTTAAATGACAACCAGTAAAGGGATTTTTTTTTTTACAAGTTAGCTATTAATTTGTTAAGGCAAACAGCTTGATGCAACCAAGAAATGTTGGGAAGCACGTGGGTAAGATAATCTTCCTGGTATATATTAGGAAAGAGTTTCTGTTCTAATGTGGTAAACTGAAATATTATACCACAAATTATTGGCATATACTAACTAGCAAATAGTAATTGTTATCAACTGGACTTTATGGATGATGTTGCTACAGAGACCAGAAAGTTTCCCAATGAAGGACGGTTGCTACAAGAGAATAATTGAAAGTTAATTCATAAGGGTGACAAAATAAATTTTCATGCACATTTTATCTATAAACATAATAATTCAAAGCACATATTTTACATAGTGATGATTAAATTAAAATTATTGCTAGGAATCTACAGTTTAAATATTTAGGACTGGGAATTCTTCCTTGCTACTTAGTCCATTTCTTTCTTTTCTAAGATGCTCACAACCTGGTTTTGTATAATTACAAATAATAAATTGTGCTCGAGATTTACTT